>NW_027313717.1:0-19997 GCF_040954645.1 Diabrotica undecimpunctata
GACGTTCGTACCAAGGTAGATGTATGTTTTTACTCTTTCTATTGGTTGATCATTTAGACTGAAATCTTCCAATTTGCTGTTCCTTCTTAAATATCGTCATACATTTTGTTTTCTTAATGATTAGTGGAAGTCCATATCTCTGACTTATTTCTGTGACTATACTCATTAACTCTTGGAGGGCTTCATAACTGTCAGTGAATAACACCGGGTCATCCGCGTTTCTGATGTTATTGATAAGTTTATTCACAATAAAAGAACTGACTTATGCAGAATTTAAATGTATTCCGCTGATAAAGTCGAAGCTATAAAGGGATTTCCGATGCCTCTACAGGTAAATAGTAAAAAGGGCAGGCTTAACGAATTTTATAGTTTGTTTGGCATTTATATTACATATTTAATTTAAATAAATATCTAGATAATTAAGAGAAAAATACATAAACTGATGGAGTATTAAAATTAATTAATTATTATATTTTTCTGTGTCGATACTTTATTAAATATATCCAAATTTTGAAAGTAATAAACAATTCTTGTTATGTTAAACAAATAGCAAATGAAATAATAAAACAGTGAAATGAACATTAAAATGAATTATTGTAGGTATATACATATAGCTGAATATGGTTATATTTTATATTCCATGTAAGGGAAGGAGTTTTTCAATTGTTAGTAAGGTATAAAGTATGTCTGAAAAAGTTGACAACAAATGGGAAATTTCTTTATTATTAATTTCATGAAAAAAACTATTCTTCATAAAAATTGCTGTGTTGCATAGAAATCAATAATCAATAATCAAATTTATAAAATTTTAAGTGGTATACAGCGAAAATCAAAAATATTGATTTATGTTTAGAAGTGAACTGCTTTTAAATTTAGGTACAGAACAAAATGTCATTTTAATTTGGTTGTAGGAATTAAAAATTATATTTAAATTTAGATTCGTGGCCTTTTAATGATGTGTCAGTAGGTGCATTAATTTTTAATTTCATTTCTAATATACCTTATTCAATATACAAAATCAACAAATCCAAAAGTATTGTTTTATTTACTTTTTACTTTAAATGTATTATTTAATTATTAGAAGGCCATGAATCTAAACTTGGACATAATTATTAATACCTACAAACATTTTAAAATTACATTTTCTTGCATATCTAAATTTAAAATAACTTTCCATTTCAGTATTAATTAATAATTTTGATTTTCCCTATCTACTACTCATTATTTTATAAGATTATTGATGAATGATTTCTATGTGATGCATAATCTTTAATTATTAATAATTTTTTTTCATGAAATTATTAATAAAGAAATTTCCCATTTTTTGCCAACTTTTTTATACATGAAACGGAAACTTAAACATGAATAGTCAACATGAATAAATATGAACCTTTTAAAACAAGTAAAGCGGTAGTAGCCGGAGGGACCGCAGACGTTCGGATACAATTAGCGTCTCTTTGTAACGACAATAAAGTTGACTTTACTAAAGTAACAAGACATTTACCTCTTTGTACCCCCTTTGTAGGTCTTTACAAGAGTGAGGGGAGTAGGCAGATTGAGACCCCGAACTAGAACGGAACCGTATCACTCTTGATAATGGCTCCAAAATGGGTGCCGAAACGTCGAGTTTTCAATTCTCAATGCGGTTCTTCCCGAGATCTTAGTAATTTTCATTCATCTGACCGCGGAAATTTATCCGAACATATATATATATATATATATATATATATATATATATATATATATATATATATATATATATATATATATATTGAGATGATATTAACATAGGAGAAAGAAAGATGGTGTTTAAAGAAAATAATTTATAAGTTATATACTTGATAATATTAGATATAAAAAGTATTTGGTTATTTTAATAAGTTATATACTATAGAATATATTTATGTGGGGGCATTTTTAAGAAATTAGCATATAATAAGTGTAAAAAGTTTTTTTTTTAATAATTATAATATTGTAAATGTATTTAAGTGAGCCATGTGCATAGGCAACCAAATATACATACGCCGAAAGTGACATTTAAGTGATGGTTGCGAATGTAGAAGTGGGGTTATTTATTGGTTTGAAATGTTTAGTTTACATATAGTTACGGATTTGAAATAGTGTAGTTTATTAATTTAGGTTGTTTAAATTTACATATAAGTTTATATTCTGATCTCAAAAGCCTAAATGTCAATAAAATTCTCGATAGAAAAGTAAAGAATTCTCTAGAACACAGAATTTAACCTTTGTTTACGGTAGAACCTTCGCGAATATGATTATGTCTGTGAAATGGTCATAATCGAACATGTACTTTTTCGAGAACATTCATATATGTAGAAAATAGAACAATTCGAATATGATTTCTTGCCAGATGATTCTGGATCAATAAAAAGATATAAATACTCAGTGATTTGGATTCAAAATGGGACAGTTACTATGAAGTCAGTATAAAGATGGTCAGACAATTAGTTATAAAGAAGACAGACACAGTTAGTTACAGTTAGTAAAGTCAGTTGTTCAGTAAGTTCAAGATTAATCAGTCAGAATTAGGAAGAAAGTATAAAGTATGCAATAATCAGTGATTTAGTATTAAAATTCGATAGTATTCGAAAGTATATTAAAAGATAGTATGATTGAAGATTGAAAATTATGTTATGTATAAATGGTGATTGGATAATGGAAGAAAGTATTAATTGAAAATTAAAATTATATAATATATTTGGTGATTGGATATTGGTGTATTAAAAAGAAAAATAAATATAAATGCTATTAAGAAGAAAAATAATTTAAATTGGTGGAAGCTGATAATTGGAAAAAGTAATTTCACAAAAACAAGGATAACCAAGGCTGAGAACGAAGACATTGAGTGGTGATTAAAATCTATATAGTGGAGAACAGTTCATTTAGGCATTCAGTGACAGAAAGGTACAAAATTTTGTTAGTATAATTTAGTTAGTGTCGTAACAATTTCCATTTTAAAGATAGTTTGTTCAAAATTGACATTGTCTATATAATTTAATTAGTTTCATAAGAATTTCAATTTAAAGATAGTTTATTTTAAATTTACATTGGCTATGTTAAATATATATGTGTGTTTCATAATAGATATAATAAAGATAATTTCAAAAAGTGCTTACAAACTAATTCTTTGAGAACCGCGATAAAAACCCTATATATATATATATATATATATATATATATATATATATATATATATATATATATATATATATATATATATATATATATATTGATACGATTAGGGTTTATAGAAAATAATTTATAAGTTATATACTACATAATATTAGATATTTGGTTGTTTTAAATAAGTTATATACTAGAGAATTTAATAAAAATTATTTATGTGAGGGTATTTTTAAGAAATTATCATATAATAATTGTAAAAAGTTGTATTTTAATGTTGTAAATAGATTTAAGTGAGCCATGTGACTAGGCAACCAACTATACATACTCCAAGTGTCATATTAAGAATTTTTACGAATATAAGTGGGGTTATAATAATATATTGTTTGAATTGTGTATTTTATTAAATTAGAGTGTTAGTTACTAATTTGAATGTTTATTCTGATCTGAAAAGCCTAAATGTCAACAAAATTATCAATGGAACATTAACGAATTCTCCAGAGTGCAGAGTGTGACCATTGTTTACGGTCGAACATTCTGGAATAATGATTATGTCGGTGGATAGAACAGATATTTTTTTCGAGAACATCGATATCGAAGAAATAGAACAAATTGGAACATGATCTCTTACCAGATGGTTCTGGAATATCCAAAAGGATATAAATACCCGTGATTTGGATTCAAGATGGCAGTTTTTAGTCAGAAGTCAAGCAGTTTATTATGAAAGTTAGTAGATTAGTTAGTGAAGTCAATTGTTCACAGTTTTAGTAAGTCAGTCAAGCAGTTTAATAAGAAATATGAAAGTTAGTTGGAGATAGTCCAATTGTTTAATATAGTGAGTTAAATGAAGATTAAAAATTATGCATATATTTAATGCACATTTATAATTATACACAAATAATTATTGAAGATTATAAAAGTATATTAGAAGAATATTGGATGGACATTGGAAGGAATTAAAATTATATTATGATTGGAGATTAGTATAAATCAACTTATAATAATTGGATATTGGTATATTGAAAAGAAGAATAAATATAAATGGTGTTTGCTGGTTTGCTTGGTGGTATATAAATGCTGGTGAAGAAAAATATATCTTAAATTGGTAGAAGCTGATAATTGGAAAAAGAAATTTCACAAAAACAAGGATAACCGAAGTACGAAGACATTCAGTGGTGATTAGAATATATATAGTGGAAAACAGTTCATTTAGGCATTCAGTGAAAGAAAGGTACAAAATTTTGTTAATATAATTTAGTTAATGTCATAACAATTTCAATTTTGAAGATAGTTTGTTTAAATTTTACATTGTCTATAGAATTTAATTAGTTTTATAAGAGTATCAATTTAAAGATAGTTTATTTTAAATTTACATTGGCTAGGTTAGATATATATGTGTGTTTCATAATATTTATAATAAAGATAATTTAAAAAAGTACTTACAAACTAATTCTTTGAGAACCGCGATAAAAACCCTATATTATTAAAAATACTCATTGCTCATCATTCAAACAAAAAAACACATCATAACAATTTTGGCACCCAACGCGGTGGCTCTCTATTTAAAAGAATTAGTTTGGGAAGATAAGTGCTCTCATATAAGTAAATTAATTATCAGTAGAAAGAAAAAATTATAGATTTTATTTTTAATTATATTTGAACAAGTAAAGTCTCAAAATGTCTCAAGGAAAGAAAGGTACAAGAAGCAAAAAGAATGAAGAAGATGTGGAAGTAGAAACACAACCTATACAAGAGGAGAGTTTAGTTCAAGTTCCATAAGATACTGCAGAAATGAATCCAGAAAGAGAGGAAAATGTCAATATGGCAGCTTTGATGTCATTAATGATGCAGATGAACAAGACAATGGAAGAGAATTCAAAAGAAATCAAAGAAGACATGAAAAAAATGGAACAGAAAATGGAAGAGAATACGAAAAAATTGGAAGAAAATTCAAAAGAAGTCAAAGAAGACATGAAAAAAATGGAACAGAAATTGGAAGAGAATTATAGAAAATTAGAAAAGAAAATAGAAGATAATAATAATAAAATTGTAAAACAAATGGATAAAAAACTTGAAGCTGCAGAGAAAAAAGTAGCAAATGAAATAAAAAGTATACGGAATGACTACAAGAAAAGGATAGACAATGAGAGGACAGAAGTAAAGAGGATTATTCAAGATAATAAGATAGATATAGAACAGAAAATAGAGTTACAGAAATGTAACTTAGAAGTAAAAATTAACGAAGACAGGAGAAACACAGAAGAAAAATTAGACGATATACAACAAAATATCCAAATAAATTGTAATCAAATAAGAAATGTGGAACAGAGAATAGATGATATTTCACAAATGAGAGACATAGGGAGACTTTACTTAAATTTAACAAATGAGACTGGGATTAAATTCTCTGGTAATATAAAAAATTTGCATCCTAGAGTATACATAAATAGTTTAAAACATAAATTAAGATTTGTGAATAATATTAATGATATTAAAGATTATATTAGAATGACATTAAATGACAATGCAGCAACTTGGTTTGCTAGTATTGACAATGATTTAGATAATTTTCAAACATTTGAAAATAAATTTTTAAATTATTATTGGGGTGAATTAGAGCAAGCCAAGTTTAGAAAAATTCTATATTTTGGAAAGTATAATCAAAATTTAAAATCAAATATGGTAGATTATGCATTGAAATTGATAACAGTTGCAAAATATTTAGAACCACCACTTAGAGAGGATGAAACAGTCTTAAATGTATCTAGACATTTTGATGCTGATGTTGTGCAAACCGTAACTGTACAAAATATTCAAACAATAGATAGTTTTATTAATTTTATTCAAAGAATACAAAGAGGCAATATGACAAATAATAATAACAACAGAAAAAACAATAATAACTTTCAATATAATAAAAATGATAATCAACAATATAGACAATCATATAACAATAATACTAGGTATGGTGATAGTTTACAAAATTTTAATAATAATAACAGTAATCCAAATAGACAGAACTTTAATAATAATACTAGTTATAATAGACAAAATTTTAATAATAATACTAATTATAATAGACAACATTTTAATAACAGTACTAATAATAATAGACAAGATTTTAATAATAGAAGAAATACAGAGCGACCTAACTATAACAGACAGGTAAATTGTGTTCAAAGGAATAGAAGCTGCGAAGACAGGGAACAAAATAGTACAAGGCAGGAAAATGTGAGTAGAAGTCATAGTAGGGAAAGACATAGGACATCAGATCCAAGTGGTCAGATACAATCTGACAATTCTAATAATCAAAATTTTCTGCAGTAAACTTTCTGAATTACAAGTTAGGCCATTGCTATTATGAAAAACCTTCTGAATTATTTCTTTAGATGAAGAGAAAATTATTGAATCTATTAATTTAATTTATATAAATGCTTTGGCCAAAAATAAAATAATTAAAATTATGATAGATACTGGTTCAGAAAGTACTTTAGTCTCGGAGAATTTTATTTTTAATACATTAAAACTATCAGATATAATAAAGATTCCAAAAATTAAAATTGTTGGTGCAAATAATAAGAAGTTGGGTGAAATTGATAACTAGCCAATTTTAAAATTAATATTCTTAATAAAGAAATTAATATGCAAGGATTTATTGTCAAGGATTTATGTGTTGATATATTAATGGGAAATGATGAATTGGAAAAGAAGAAAGTAAAGATAGATTTTGAAGAAAAAATGGTAACTTTGGAAGGGCAAATAATTAAATTTATGCAGAAAGATGAGGTGGAAGAAGGAATAAGAGTTGAAAGGATATTATTAAAAGAAAATAGTGATGTTTATGAAGAAGAAATGTATTTTGATGATAGGGATATGTCCCAAAAGAATGTAATGAATAATTATTGTAGTGAATATTTAAGGAATGGAAATTTTAAGCAGATGGATGCCGCGGAGTGCGTAAAATTGGAAGCAAGGAATAATGAGTACATAATGAAGAATAATGTTATTTGTAAAGAAGAAGATATGATGAAAGTTTTAAATTGCCCTGAAGAATATAAATCAATAGTCATTTCCATATTGCAGCAACACAAGGGACTTGTCAATAAAGAAAATAGAATTGCACAGAATTATATCCATAGTATAAGAGTTAAGGAGGAAAAAGATTTTAAAACAAAATCATACCCAATACCATATAAATACAGAGAAGAAGTAAACAAAATAATTAATAATATGTTAGAAGATGGAATCTCTCATAAAAACCAGCTTAACCTATGGTACAGAGACATGGAGACTAACAGAAAGCAATAAAAGAAAACTCGAAGCAACAGAAATGGATGTATTTAGACGATCACTTCGAATATCTAGAGCAGACAGAATTAGAACCGATGAAATAAGAAATAGGATGGGGGTAGATGGATCACTGGCAACAGACATAGAAAGGAAACAACTTATATGGTATGGCCATGTTCAAAGAATGCCAGAAACAAGACTACCGAAAATCGCCATGAAATGGATACCACCAAATCGTAAGAAACGAGGAAGACCAAAAAGAACATGGAAGGAGGGAATAACAAAGGCAATGAGCTCCCGAGACTTGACCGAAGAACAATGGAATGATAGAAATTCGTGGAAATTAGGCATCGGACAACGACGCAAGACGTTTTGAAACCGATATATATATATATATATATATATATATATATATATATATATATATATATATATATATATATATATATATATATATATATATATATATATATATATATATATATATATATATATATATAGAAGATGGAATCATTGAGAAAGCAGACACACGTTTTATAAATCCCATAGTAGTAGTACGAAAAAGATCAGGTGAAATCAGGTTATGTTTGGATGCAAGGAATATTAACAAGATTACTGAAAAGCAATTTGAAGCACCAATGAGTATAGATGGAATACTAGGAAGAATTACAGGAATGTCATTTTTCACTAAAATCGATTTACAGCATAGTTTCTGGTTAATACCTCTAGAAAGAAAAAGTAGACAGTATACAGGATTTCAGATAGATGGAGTAGTATATCAATTCAAAGTAGTACCATTTGGACTTCAATCATCTTGCAGTGCTCTATGTAGATGTCTTCATGATATTTTGGATCAATATGAACATTTTGTAATTCACTACATTGATGATATATTAATTTTTTCTAAAACGGCTGAAGATCATGAGAAACACCTAAAAATTATAATAAATAGATTAGACAAAGTTGGACTAAAAATAAATCAAGAGAAATGTACATTTTTTCAAAAAGAAGTAATATATTTAGGTTATAAACTTAACACTAAGGGAATCGAAATGGATCCAGAACGGACACAAGTCATTCAGGAATATAAAACACCACACAATTTAAGAACTTTAAGAGGATTTATTGGAATAATTAATTATTATAAAAGGATGATACCAGATCTAAGTATAAAAGAAATTCCATTACTTGAACTACTGAGAAAAGGTGTAAAATGGAGATGGGATCAGAGAAGAGAACTAGCATTCCAAGAAATTAAAAACATTTTTCTGTCAAATTTGAAAATATACTATCCTGACTACACACAGCCATTCATATTAAGAACAGATGCATCAATAGAGAGATTATCAGGGGTATTATTACAAATACATGATGGGGTCGAATACCCAATACAATTCATTTCAAGAATTACAAAGCCACATGAAAAGGGTTACTCAGTTTCAGAATTAGAACTAGCAAGTATAATACACTGTGTCACAAAATTAAGATTTTATTTGTTGGGTAATGAATTTACAATAGAAACAGATCACCAAGCTTTAACGTCTATATTAAATAACAAATATGGAAACAGTAGAATACATCGGTGGAGTCTAATACTTAGTGAATACTGCTTTGAAATCAAATACATTTCTGGAAAATCCAATATAGTGGCAGATACTTTATCAAGGTTAGAAAATACACCACAAAAAGGGCAGCGAAGAATAAAAATTGGATTAAATCAATTAGTAGAAAGTACTGGATTATATTCTAAAGAAGAAATTATAAGAGATCAGATCAATTTGAGTGAAAAACAAAAAGTCCTTAGGAAAGATGGAGTATATTATAAAATAATAAATGGCATAGAAGTATATGTAATAACTAGAACTTTAGCAAAGAAAATATTGAAAAATTTACATAACAATTATATGCACATTGGTTCAAGAAAGCTGTGGATGCTATTTAGGGACAATTATTTTGCAAAGAATGACATAAGTATAGCAAAAGAAATTACTACCCAATGCCCAATATGTCAACTAAACAAAGAAAAGAATTTCAAAAACCAGAACACATATAAATCTAATGTTGTATATGAAAAACTAAATACAGTTTCCATGGATTTTATTTCAAATTTAGTTCTCAGTCCAACAGGAAAAAAGCATATACTAGTGATAGTTGATTTATATACAAAATTTATTAAACTATATCCCTGCTCTAGAACAAATGTTAAAACATTAAAATTATATATTAATCAATTTTTCGAAGAAATAGGACCATTTAGAAATTGCATAATAGATAATGCTACATATTTTAACAACCAAAAATTTCGGACATTTTGTGAGAAAAAGGGAATCAACATTCGTTTTACAAGTATCAGACATCCTCAGGCAAATCCTGCAGAAAGATATATTAAAGAAGTTATAAAATATTTAAGGATACTGTGCCAAAATCAACACGAAACTTGGCAGCAACATATACCACAAGTAGAATATTTTTTAAATAATACACATAATTTGAATATAGAGGAAGTACCAGAATATTTAATGTTTGGCCATATAGGAAACAGAAAGTGGATTAATGAATATAATCAGGACATGTTAGAACAAGTAATGCAGAAAGTGAATAACCGAATTAGGAGGAAAGCTGAAAAATATATCAGAAGACAAAATCGAAATATAAAAAAACCAATCACATTTCAAAAAGGAGACCTAATGTTAATTCGTTCACTTAGAAAAAGTAATGTTAAAGAAAATCGTTGTAAAAAATTACAACCAATGTTTGAAGGTCCATATAGAATTGAAAATCAGAATGGACTAAATAGTTATGTGTTAATAGATGCAGAGAACAGACAAAGAGGCATATTTCATATCAACGACATTTTTCAATATCATGAAGAGATTGAATAATATTTTCTATACCTTTAACACAAATATAATAACACTAATAACTTACTGATATATCCATTTTATTTAATAGACTTGATTTGTTAAATGGTAGATGGTAGATTTCATTATTTTGAATCAATTTGACATCATACTTGTTGAATTTTGTATATATGGAAATTAATTTGTACCCTAAAAATCATAATTTGGGGTTAGACACAAAATTGATACTATAATTGCTATAAAAATGTCTTTCTAATATAATAAAGTGAAAAAACTTACCAATTTATATTGATGAAAGTTATTTTGAATGGAAATAATTCCTAGATTTTGTCTATAAATAAACAGAACACCATATCGATTATATTTTTAATTAAGGTTATATTTTATTCTCTGATATCGCATCCATTGCTCCATTTGACATGACAGTTTGACCATAGAATAGCCGAACTGTGCTACGTTGTTCTCTGCTTTGACATAGACAGCGAACAGGGATGTATTTAACACATTTTAAATAATAAAAAAAAAAATTGAATTATTAATATATTAAATTTAATAAGGTATGAGAAAATTAATATTTAAAAAAATAATAAGTAAATTATTTATTTTAAATATTATTTTGGGGTATTGATACGATTAGGGTTTATAGAAAATAATTTATAAGTTATATACTACATAATATTAGATATTTGGTTGTTTTAAATAAGTTATATACTAGAGAATTTAATAAAAATTATTTATGTGAGGGTATTTTTAAGAAATTATCATATAATAATTGTAAAAAGTTGTATTTTAATGTTGTAAATAGATTTAAGCGAGCCATGTGACTAGGCAACCAACTATACATACTCCAAGTGTCATATTAAGAATTTTTACGAATATAAGTGGGGTTATAATAATATATTGTTTGAATTGTGTATTTTATTAAATTAGAGTGTTAGTTACTAATTTGAATGTTTATTCTGATCTGAAAAGCCTAAATGTCAACAAAATTATCAATGGAACATTAACGAATTCTCCAGAGTGCAGAGTGTGACCATTGTTTACGGTCGAACATTCTGGAATAATGATTATGTCGGTGGATAGAACAGATATTTTTTTCGAGAACATCGATATCGAAGAAATAGAACAAATTGGAACATGATCTCTTACCAGATGGTTCTGGAATATCCAAAAGGATATAAATACCCGTGATTTGGATTCAAGATGGCAGTTTTTAGTCAGAAGTCAAGCAGTTTATTATGAAAGTTAGTGAAGTCAATTGTTCACAGTTTTAGTAAGTCAGTCAAGCAGTTTAATAAGAAATATGAAAGTTAGTTGGAGATAGTCCAATTGTTTAATATAGTGAGTTAAATGAAGATTAAAAATTATGCATATATTTAATGCACATTTATAATTATACACAAATAATTATTGAAGATTATAAAAGTATATTAGAAGAATATTGGATGGACATTGGAAGGAATTAAAATTATATTATGATTGGAGATTAGTATAAATCAACTTATAATAATTGGATATTGGTATATTGAAAAGAAGAATAAATATAAATGGTGTTTGCTGGTTTGCTTGCTGGTATATAAATGCTGGTGAAGAAAAATATATCTTAAATTGGTAGAAGCTGATAATTGGAAAAAGAAATTTCACAAAAACAAGGATAACCGAAGTACGAAGACATTCAGTGGTGATTAGAATATATATAGTGGAAAACAGTTCATTTAGGCATTCAGTGAAAGAAAGGTACAAAATTTTGTTAATATAATTTAGTTAATGTCATAACAATTTCAATTTTGAAGATAGTTTGTTTAAATTTTACATTGTCTATAGAATTTAATTAGTTTTATAAGAGTATCAATTTAAAGATAGTTTATTTTAAATTTACATTGGCTAGGTTAGATATATATGTGTGTTTCATAATATTTATAATAAACATAATTTAAAAAAGTACTTACAAACTAATTCTTTGAGAACCGCGATAAAAACCCTATATTATTAAAAATACTCATTGCTCATCATTCAAACAAAAAAACACATCATAACAATATATATATATATATATATATATATATATATATATATATCTACGGCATTAAGTGAACTCCGCCCATGTTAAAATTCAGGTTCAATTGAGCTCCGTGGTCAAGTGGATACCGATATACGGAGCTCACTTGACAATTCCGTAATATTGGTTCAGTCGATTCATCAGCATGTAGAGTTTAATAATTTATAAAAATTTTTTGGAGCCCGTAAATACCCCTGTATCATAAATGTATATCGCTTAGTTCACGTGTATATATTATAGGGGTCGTTCAGATCTTCTTCATTGTATATTTGAACCATACGTTTATCGGTTTAACTAAGCTCTGAGAGTTTGGCAACTGTGCGATTATACCGTATATTTTCAACATATACCCTGAACGGTTTATATGGGCTCCTTATTTTTATCTACTGTTTGTAGACAGTGGAATGTCATACGCATAACACTGTGTAACAGAGGATATCATATTACCTGGTATAACTACGTACTAAAATGTAACTGGTTCTTTAAAAAACAGGTATGAAGATACAAAAGGATTTGGGCTTATTATTGAATGGAATGTTCGCCTGCATAGAAAATTTTATTTTTTCTGTATTTTTAAAGATGTTGTTTTTTCATTTAATATAATTTTATTAGTTCAATTTTGTTGTTTTTTTAATTACAGAAATTTCGTAATATATTTTGTTTACGTGAGTGTCTTTGTACATTTTATGTAAGCATCTGATTAATAAAAACTACTTTTATTTTATTCAATCTTCTGCGATATATTGTATAAAGCTTTTTTAATATTTTAGTTCTGGTCTTATTTGTGTACTACATGTGATATCTCGATAGAAGGTTATCTCAAAATAAATATGGTTAAGTGCTACAATAGATATTTTTGTGTTAAAATGGGTAGTAGTGTGCACAAAAAGAAAGAATGGTTAATTTGTCTAACAAGGTATATTCGGCAGCAGAAGCATATAGTACAAGCGTCTATGTTTTAAGGGCGGAAGGACGTGCGCCTCATTTTTAGCTGACAAGCTTGCGAAGAATATTATTTCTGGTCCTCAATTTACCTTTTAGTTTTAAACAATAATCTATGACTGACCCGGTGTGATACAAACTATTTTCAAGGAATTTATAGGAAGTCTACAGTTCAATGATTTTATAACAAGATTGGATGTTCAGTTTTGTGAAAACGTCTATGTTGAGGAAATTGAAGGAGCACCCACGAGTTTTTCAGGGGTTTTGGCTGAAAATTTATTCATAGTTTATTTTTATTGTGCAATAATAGGTGTCTCGTCTATATAATAGAAGTCCTAGTATCTACCGGTATGGATCGTTTGTTTGTGTAAATGTTATACAGTGTAGGTGCCTTTATGCTACCCCAAGCGAGACCGTTCTTCATCTGCTACTCTTACCAGTGAGTGATACAAAAAATATTCTCTTATGTTGGCATACGCAGACAATGTAAGTGAGCTTGTTATCTAAGGTGATATCATATAGTTTTTGGAGAAATATTCTGTAATTTAAGGTGTCGTAAGCGACATTTAGATTGAAAAATACCACCCCTGATACCGGATATTTTTCGTACCCGTCTTTTTTTTGCCAGGTTTAAGCAAGGTAACAACTTTGGCTTGTCTCTAAATTTTGGCTATCTCCATAATTTGAATACAGTTGTTCATCATGCGGATAAGCCATTGTAGAGTGTTTTTGGTCCAGGTTTCGTAATAAGCTTTGTGCTCAGATCCTCAATGTCGGTAGTTGTATTATTTTTCATTAAATATGTAGATGGTGGATCCAAGCTCAACATCGTTAAAAGGTTCTCTCGGCTGACTGGTTTTGTCCTTTCTTACTTTAAGTTATTCTTTGCTTCTTTTGCGACAGAAATAGCATGTCTATATCTATGATGTGGTTTTCAGCGATCAGCTATATACCAAATACCCTAGGTTAGGCCCTATATGTGTTTCCTGCACTAGAGATAAGTTACATTCGTGTTTAGCTCATATGTCTGATAAGTTTAAATAAAGTAAAGTTTCTTGATCTCTAGATATACCCTTAACAGTTATAGACATTTGGTATTAGAATAGTAGGTTCTAAAAAGGACCAATTTGACAAAATCATATTAAAGGGGTGACTGAAGAATTAGCCGATTAATTAATTAATCATTACAATCAATGCCAGATTGCGGTGATCTTATTAGTACTTCAATCTTCCTTAACGCGCGTTCTTTGAATCCCATAAGTAATGCCTAATCTTTTACTTTTTATTAAAAATTTAAATTTTACATGCCGTGTATTACTTTTTGACGATATTTCGAATCAGATTTGTATAGTAATAATTTTAGGTATTAAAGAGTCTCTTTGTGAAAAATAAATAAGTTTGTGATATAGGTAGCAACTCATATCTAGATAATAACAAAATAAACAGTTAAAATAAGTGTAAACAATTTCAACTACATATATCGGTGCCACTGTTCAGGTGATGGGTTTATCACAGATTATCAAAGATTACATTTTAATTCAATGTTCTATTTACGTATTTTCAATATTAAAAAAGTAGGAAAAGACATGTTTATGCTTTTATTTTTTTAAATCTATTCTATTTTCTTTTAGAGTTCCGTCTTTTTTGAACGACCTGTGTTCTTTTTTTAATTGGGCACTTGTCCAAAGCTATGACAAATACTCTGTCCTCTACTATTCTACATTAATATGACTGATTCATTATTTTCTCTAAACACTCTGTCCTCTGCTATTCTACATTAATATGACTGATTTATTTTATCTTTCTTGCATCAATTTTAATGTTTATCCTGTGTATCTTCTTCTTCTTCTTCTTCTATTTATATAGACATGACTGTCATTTTTCAATGTGCCTCCAGTAAGTTGCCGTTCCATCGTTTTCGTGATCTTCCTACTGATCGTCTTCCTACGGGTTGACCGTCTCTTGCCGTCTTTACTACTCTATTTGTTGTCATTCGGCTTATATGATCGTTCCATTCTACTCTTCTATTTCTTAACCAGTTTTTGATCTTCTCCATCTTGCATCTACGTCGTATATCTGTACTTCTAGCTCTGTCCCATAGTGTCTTGCCATCAATTTTTCTAAGTGTTTTCATCTCTGCTGTTTCTAATATCCTTTTTGTCCTCTCTGTGTCAGGTCTTGTTTCTGCCGCGTATGTCATTGGTCTGATGACTGTTTTGTAAATTCTGCCTTTCGTTTCTTTCCCGATAGTTTTATTGCTTCATATTGTTTCATTTAGTCAGCCTGCGGCTCTGTTTGCTCTATTCACTGGATCTTCCACTTCAGTTTCGAGCTTTCCTTAGCTAGATAATGTGATGGCTAGATATTTAAACTCCATCACTTGTTCTATTATCTGACCTTTCAGCTCCAATTAACATCTTAGTAAATTTGCTGTTGTAACCATGAATTTTGTCTCTTTTGGGGAAATTAACATGTTAAATTTTCTGGCAGTTATATGAAATTAGTGCAGCACACGTTGTAAATCATCTTCATTTTGAAAGAGTAGTATTGCGTCGTTTGCACAGCAATTTTAATTTGTTTTTCTTCCATTTGGTATCTTTTTTTAGTTCTTACTTTTTTATTATTTCATCCATAATCAGGTTGAACAATAGAGGACTCAGGAAATATCCCTGTCTTATCCCATTGTCAGCTTTATTAGGGTCGGTTGGTTCTTCTTCTACTTTTACTGTTATTGTGTTATTTTGGTATATATTTTCGGTCGTTTTGATTTTTCCTAGAGGTATCTCTCTTGCGTACAATAAGTGGATACCGTTTTTTAATTTATGTTTCTTCTGCATATCGCTATTTCTTCTGTGTACTAAAAGTTAAATTTTGCTTATTATTAAGATTCCCTTAACGTGTTTATTAATTGTCTTGTTTCTGCAGTACGAATATATGTGTATCATGATAGATTGTAATGCATATTTCATTTGCGTTTGCCAATTACTTTTCAACTTCCTCAGCGATAGGTCTTTTTTTCCTCATCAATAACCTTATCTTATCCTCGCTCGATACAGCTATTCTAAGATATTTATATTTCACTATATGCTCTATCATTTGGTTTTTATCTCAAATTTGCACCTATGACGAAATTTATAATACATATCTAATATCTGGTGCTTTCATATGAAACTGGAATAAAACACTTGGTAGATAATATTTATTTTTTTTGAGTACACTTTTTTTAGAACCTAGTACATAAAGGAATAAATATTTGTCTGTTTAGTGTTTTCCAAGTCTGTAAAACATAAACAGGCTTAAATATTAGATTATACATTTATTAAGAATATTCAATATCGAAATTGAAGATTTTGTATCACAAAATATGAATAGGTTTTTACATTTTGTTTGACGTTTTAATCTTCTAATCGGAGTTCATTTTTCGAAAAACTATAAAATTGTGAGAACAAATTGCTATATTATAAAAGTACGAGGCAATATTCTCATGCTGTGAGCTTTGCTGCTCTGTTACTTGTATAACGCTTAAGCTATTTTTAATTTTTTGTCAATATTTTTGAGGTGTTTCCTTAAATGACCATGTTTAAGGTTAGTACGTTTGATTAAATGAAATTGACATTAATTTAATAGTTTCCATTTTATTAGTACTGATGGTATATAACTAGTATCTGTTTTTACTATATATCAATTTTAACATGTGGAAGTGAGAGCACTCTCTTGTTAGTATTTTCAGTGTAAATTATGTGGCAGCTGTGGCTGTGTTACTGGCTTAACAAGCTGGAGGGCCCGGGTTCGAATCCTGGCACCGACAAAATTTTCAATTTCTAATTTAACTGCGCTGCCACCGTGCTTCGGAGGGTACGTAAAGCCGTCGGTCCCGGCTACGAAAGTAGTCGTTAAGTCATGTTAGGGGCGCTTGCGCGACCTGAAAATCCTAACACTAGACCTTAGCCAGAAGGTTACACGAACTTACTTACTTACTAGTGTAAATTATGACGAAACCAGAAATAACCCATAATATTCCCCCCGTGTGATCTTAGTATTTCCATTGATTGAATAATATAGGGTCTCCAATATTTCAGTCAACGGTATGTCAGAGTGGTTTTTATTAATTTTTATATATATTTGCAACATGAAGAAGAACGTTCAGTATAGGCAGTTAAACAGCTAACCTGTCAATTTAAAAGTAAGAGCAAGTACCAACTTGCTGAAAAGCATACCCATACACAAAAGGGATGATAAAATATACTGCACAAACTATAGCGGTATAAGCTATATATTAATTATTAGGATATACAGATTTTTTTCTAATAAACCTATAACGATTGAGTGAATAGGTGAACTATCAAATAGGAGACTATTAGTGTGGAATTAGAAAAAACTTAATAAATCATTGATCAATTATTTGTAATTTTTCAAGTATTATTTGAAAGTAATATTTCAAGGAAAATTATCGACTTATTTTCAAATGTACATTGATCTCAAACAGGAAACATGTACAATCATTATACAATATGGTAAATACTTATTTATATAAACGTAAAAAATTTCACTGAACATTAACGATAAAAATGTTACAAATAAAGGTTAAAACATTCTTTTCAATTCGCGGTAAAAGATTTAATAGAGTTCAGCACACAAGATAAATTCGTTACCAAATTCATATACCAGTAAACGGTACTCGATACAGCAGCAAAGTAATTTTAACAACAAATATAAATCATAGCATCAGCTCTGGAAAATGGCGTTTTCTTTGACAGACAGCAACCACAAATGTGAAATTAGGAAAGATTAGTATGAAATTAGAAAAACTGAATGAACCATTGATCAAATATTCAGAATTATATACATAATAAAAAATGTTAGGAATAAAAAAAACATTACACTAGTTATGTAATTGTATGGCAGAACTAGGCATACCTAAGGAAATTAACTGTCAACTTACTTTCAAATGTACAGTGACCTCAAACAGGAAGATGCCGTGTCTCCAATCGTGTTTACCATCGTGTTGGAGAGCATCACCCGCAAAGTAAATACAGAAAATCTCAGTTTAATAAGCAAGGTCCTTACATTATACAGACTTTCGACGATGAGTTAAATATAGTAGCAAGTATAATTATTAGTAAGAAAAAAACATTAAGACATTTAATAGGAAAAAGCGCAAAGAAGGGTCCTCCAAATCAACGATGACAAAAAAATATATGGCTATCATAAGAAGAGCACTACGAAACAGGATAGGACATAATATTTCAATAGACTAGTACAACTTTGAAATGGTTCATGGGTCTAAATATTTGGGATTTAAGAGCACTTTTAATAAAAACACTAAAAAAGATAATAACAACAGAATACAAGCTGGTAATTGCTACGTTTTAAGCAAAAAAATTAAATCCAAAAATACATCCCGCAGTACCAAAAATAAGAATCTACGTATGTAAGTGAAACAAGGAACATGAAAAAACAAAATAAGAGCCGATTGAGCGTCGCAGAAAGAAGAATTCTTAGAGAAATATATGAATCTTATGAATCACCAATCAATACAGAGCGCAAAACAATAACTTTGGCGTTGAGATTTAGTTTCCTGTATGACGTTGCAATCTTTATACGTGTTTGACCTTAGCATTAGTTCCCGGTCGTAAAATACTTCTGGGAGTTTTCCTAGCAATCCTGATCTAATTAATACCTGAGTTTTACTTACATTGTTTTATATATCCTCATTTTAGTAGTTTCATGTTAGACTTCTGGATTTAAAATTGTTATGAGGGTTATACATATATTAGTTTGCTACCTGAATTTTCCCTTTGATCTCTTATGTGAAAACATTATCTGCGATATCTAAAACGCTCCTATCTTTCAAAATTATAGGGATCTATTGTTAAGTTATATGCCCTACTACATCGTCTCTTTTGTCTGTTAATGAACATTTATTTGGTTTTCTCGTTACTGACTACTACATCGTTTTTTTGCTGCTAATAGCATTATTCTATAGTATTCTAATATTTAATCTATGGATTAAATCCGGATAGCGGATAGATATTCTTTACTTTCTCGGAGAAATTATATTCTAACTCACAAAAATCCTATTAAATTGCCAAAATCGCCCTTGCATATTCTATTTACTTATGAGGGGCAGCAGCAATATCAGTACCATAATAATGCATATGGTCATGGACTGGCTAATCGTTGGATAATAGGAAGCATGAATGTAGCAGTTTTATTAGTTTGGTGACTGCTTGCTGAAATCGGGGAGTAGAGATATCTACCTGGGATACCTGGGAATTACACTGTCTAGCTACGGAGACCTGGACAAAGAAATGAGAGATCAAGTACTAAAAGCAAATAGACTGGCAGGATGCCTTAATAACACTATATGGCTAAACATACACATTAACACTGAGATGATATCAATTTATAAAGCCAGTGTAAGACAAATAATGACATATGCTTCAGAAACAAGACCCGGCACAGCCACAACGCAAAGAATAATGGAAACGGCAGAGATGAGAGTACTGAGAACAATTATAGGAAATACGCTGAGAAATCAAAAGAGAAGTGAAGACATTAGAAGAAAATGTAACGTAAAGTGTATAAATGAATTTACACAAAATAGAAAAAAAGAATGGAACAATCACATAAGCAGAATAGAGGAGACCCGTGACGTCAAAATTGAAAGAGAAGTCACGAATCACTCTGAGATAGCGCGT
>NW_027313718.1:0-19997 GCF_040954645.1 Diabrotica undecimpunctata
CGCGCTATCTCAGAGTGTGCCCTTCATAAAGAAAAATTTAAAAAATACGAAATTGATGAAATTGCCAAAAATCGTGGAATGACAGTACTTAGATCCCCACCATATCATTGTGAATTAAACCCGATTGAACTGGTATGGGCACAGATAAAGAGTGAAGTTTCAAGAAAAAATACCACTTTTAAAATTCATGATGTTAAACAGTTGTTTTTGGAGGCCGTAAATAATGTAAAACCTGAAAACTGGGAAAAGGCAGTAAATCACACTATTAAAGAAGAGGAAAAAATGTGGAAGCTGGACAATATTACTGATAAAATGATCGAGCCAGTTATTATAAATCTTGGTTCTGAAAGTTCATCTTCTGAATCTGATTTGGATTTGTAACAAGTAGCTGTAAGTTTTATATTAATATTTTTATTCATCTATTTAACATACCTTAGACGGTTTTAAAAACTCTTTTTCTCTTTTGTAATTTTTAAAAATTAAAAAAAATGTGAATTTTTTAAAACCCTTTTTAATGTAGGCCAGTCAGTTCTAATATAGTGTGTGATAAAAGAGGTCACTTTTGTTTAAATACACATAACACTTTATAACACTGAAATTTTTCAATTAATCTTGAGCACGCCCATGGAGTGGTCGGAGCTACCAGTTAAAATTATGCTAATTACTCTCTCGTTCATAAAAATAAACTATAGTGGCTGGAATTATGCCAATGTTTTCAATGATATATAAGATATTAGACAGAACCGAACAAGAACTACAAAATCTCCTTAAACATATTAGTAAATGATAAATTAATTGAACAAGTTGAATATTTCAAACATCTATAAAATATCTTATAGAACGATGAGACCTTAGGTTGAGACCTCAGTCTCGTTATTTCTTTCAGTCCTTTTCCTCTTCGTTCCTCCAGCTTTCATTATACATGCAAAATTATAAAATATTTATAGAAAAAAGCAATAAATGTATTATCGATAATTTTTTTGACACATGTATTTCGCCAATTATGTAATTTTACCAACTCCTTCGCCAAATATTTAAATTTGAAAGTTGGAGTAGCATGGAAAAAGTCTTTGTGGTAACATACAAGGAAAATAACAATACCATATATAAAACGATTATCAGAAAAACTTAAAAGGATAGGAAATAAATACATTTCAACAACATTAAAAACAATAAACACATTGAGATCTATTTTGTCTAAAACTAAATCTAACAATGAACAAGAAAGGACAAAGAATTGTATTTATAAAATACCTTGTGAATGCGATCAGTTTTATTTAGGTGAAACATCAAGACCATTTAATGTTAGAGTAAGTGAACATTAATCTTATATTAAAAATAGAGAATTTGATAGATCTAAAATATGTAAACACGCATGGGAAAATGAACATACGATTTAATGATACAACAGATGAACAACAGATAGTAAAAAGAGGAGAATCAAAGAAGCAGCTTTAATTAAGTATGCTAAATAAGACCAATTGCGTCGAAAATTCCTCGGCAGAATATAGTAAGATCTGGATACCCATATTAAAAGAGAAAATCAATAAAAAAAAATACCACTACCAGTAAGTTAATAACATATCGAGGATATATCGTTTATACTTTTAAATAACACTTATAAAATCAGGGTTTGGTGTTTATTCAGAGTAAACTAAATGTAAGACCAAATACTTACTTACCATGTCGGGATAGTATTATGAGGTTTTTTTCGTGGTTTTTTCCTCATGATTAACTATGGAATCACTAAGAGCCGAATTTTACTGTAATCATTGCATGTGGTTGTCTTTTTAAAGACGAATCACATGCTATGATTTTTCTACCGGGTATTCTCAAGTTAAAGTTGATTTCGTGTAATCGAACGAACAATCTTACAATAAAGTCGTCCCAGGAACGCAACTCAACAATATTGGCAATATCATTTTAAAGTCGTCTACTTTAAAATGTATAATACACCTAGGTTTGAATTGTAAATATGAATCAGTTAGATAAAATTGAATTATTAGAAGAATTTTTGACCAAGTAACAAAAAACAAAATTTGTTGTAATGTTTTGTATTTTGAGAACGATTTCCGAAGTGGAAATCGAAACATCAAAAATAAACTTGTTTTGAAACTTAAATTGTGGCTTATTCCCAGTAATTTCATTAAGATGCCACAAGAAAATAGCTTTAGACTATACATTTTAAAATAAAACATTTGCTTGTAATTTTGAAGCTAGACCGTATTTCGTTGCTCAACTATCTTTATTAAAAAGAAAAATTAATATCTGTTCTGAATATCGCCATGATGGACATCTTGTTCAACAATTATCAACGAGATAGATCCGCAGATAAATCGGCCGCACATCTCGTGTAAAGTATTAAAAATGGTTTTGCTGGTAGTTGAGTGTTGGATTGAATAAACAACTGAATAAAACATCCTGTTCCTTGATTGGCTTTATAATGTTATCTTGTAGACTATCATCGTATACGCGGAGCGGATAAATAAGAAACCGTGGTAGGTGGTCATTGGTAAGTATTATTTATGGTTGCAAGTCAGTTTTTTATTATAGGTTTATGATCTTGGCTCGACATCGGTATTGATTTCAATGAATATACATGGTGTGACTGATCAAATTACTTGTTGCTGCTATAATTTAAGTGAATGCAAATCAAATGCATCAAAATTAATTTATTATTGTTTAAAATACTATTTATAAATAATTTTTTTGCAGAAATACTGATTAATTGTCCATCTTACTTGTCCAAAAAATACACGTGAAATATGAAGAAGTTGTACTCAACCACAACCCAATACCAAAATAGGGAGCACAATTCACATTAATGTCATTAAACATATTGCAAACTAAGGTAACATTATGTCTTACAATATTTGACGGAATAACTATTTTGTAATTTAAATTGGGAGCTAGGTTAATTAATAAAATAGCTTCAAGTTTATAAAAATGTCTGATATCCAAAAATTTTGCTTTTGTAATTTTATTGTGAAAATGATATTCAGGCATTATAAAAGTTTTCATATAGTTCCCTAAATGTATCTAATTATTTCTTATATTTTTTAGTAAGTGCACAGTATTGAACATTAAAGTGAGGGTAACCAGACATGGCGACAGGTTGAACAGTGGTAGCTGGCTGTTCCAAAACTGATCATGCAGCGAGAATGGTAACCTCAGAAACGGCACATATACAGCGGTGCAGAAGGCAATGGGAAACCACTGCACTATTTTCCCACAAGAGAATTTCTTCCCATAACGATGACAATTTCAGTAAATGAAGATGGGATGTGTAGCGAGCCGACTCACGATTGGCGTCATCTCGGTTCCGGGTCGGATGGTGTGAAATATGCTACCGGCTGCAAAGGTATGAGGGACCAGGCACCTGGCAGAAATTGCGCGACTGGATCCAAAGTTTCACTAAATTTAAGAAAATGTCAGCGAATTGGTACATGGAACGTCCAACGATTGATTAAAAATCCTGGAAAGTTACACATAATTGAAAAAGAAATACCAGATCATAATCTTTCGGTACTGAGACTCTCCGAAACTCACTGGAGAGGTAAAGGGTATTTTAAAACAACTGCTGGCAACGTCCTCTATTTTTCAGGCCCAGATAACACAAGTACAAATGAAGTCGCAATAATTGTACCCTCTAAACTGAACGACTGCGTAATTGGATATAATACTGTTGATGACAGTATAATATCCATTAAAATGAGAATATATACGCTCCTACAACAGCTGCACAAGAAGAGGACATCAATAGGTTCTATGGTCGTCTAGAAGAAACTGTTAGCGCTATTTCGAATCGTGAACTTATCATAATTTTAGGAGACTTTAACGCCACAGTAGGGTCATCTAATGAAAATATTGAAGGAGTGCTGGGCAAAAATGGATTGGGACAGAGAAATGAGAATGGCCACCTTCTAGTTGAGTTCTTTGAAGAACAGCATCTTACGTTCTATCAACATCATCCACGGAGATTATACACATGGCGCACGCGCTATCTCAGAGTAAGAAATCAAATAGACTACATCCTAATAAGATCAAGATGGAAGTTGTCGGCCATCAACTGTAAAACATATCCTGGCGCAGACTGTGGAAGCGACCATTACCTACTAGTATTAAACGTTCAACTTCATTTTAAAGTCCCCAAAAGACGACTCCTAAGAAAAATCATGTGTCTAAATCCATCAAAAATCAATGACTTCCAGCAAACCAAAAGAAGCTCTTTGCGTAGACCAAGTAGCTAGTGACCCTCGCGCTATCTCAGAGTCTCAAAGATAAAATAATCGAGGCTACAAAAGACTTTAAGGCAGCGGTTTTCCACGGACCGTAAGCCGTGGTTAACCGATAATACGTGGACTGTGATTCAACGTAGAAAAGAACACAAACTAGATATGGAACAAAACGATAAATACAGAGTGTTATCAAAAGAAATCGAAAAACAGTGCCGCAAAGACAAAGCTGATTCCATCTCTCAAATATACATAGAGATAGAAAGAACATGGCTGTCGAATGAACCGAGGAATTGATTCAGAGGGACCAAACTCCTTACCAGAAAATTTAAGTCTCAAACGTGATCTGTAATAGATAAGAAAGGTAATCTAAAGACCAATACTGACGAAATATTGGAAACATGGCGAAACTACTGTGGCGAGCTATATTAAAATAACGAGGTACCGGCAGAAAATAAATGGCCCTCTGACTACCCTAGAAAATCTACTGTCCTACTCGCTGAAGTCAAAGCTACAATTAAATCAAAGCAAAAATAAACCGAAACTTTGGCGAACGGTTACTCAGGGTTTATTTGAGAGCTGGGTCGTGGATAAATGAATGGCAAGGGGGTTGGATTGGAGTAACTACAAACATTAAACAAAAGGGGTACTTGCATAAATCTCCTGGAACAAAAACACAATACAAGAAGGTTCTCAAGCTATTTAAAATGGATACCGCTTTGAAGAATCTTCCTGCTGGATAAAAAGAAAAGGCTCTTCCCTCCTAAAAAACACAAAAGAGGTTAGAAACTTTGTTAAAAGAAATAAAAAATTGGTTTAGGGCAAAATAAAATATTTATTGCTGTTTCACCACAAACAGTTACAATTGTATAAATAATAACAATAAAATACAAAATATCAAAAAACAATTTACAAACTCTTGAAGTTGGAGATACTACAAAACTTACAATTGTTATTTGGTGACAATTGGTAACGGAAAAAATTAGAAATGAAAAATAGCTTTTAGATGAAACTATGCATAAAGGCTAACCTTTTTCTAAAAAAAACAAAGCAAAAAAGGGTCTGTTATGATTAGGTATTTACCAATGTCAAAAAAATAAAGCTAACTGTCAGATGTCAACACTAAATTTTTAAACTGAGAACAATTAATATGACAGCTAAGCCACATCCTATCATCTATACTCTTAATTATTACAATTTTTTAAAATGTTATGAAAGCAATTATTATTAGAAAATGTTTATTTTCCTTTAAAAATAAACACAAAGAGTTACCTGGATTTCACTAAAATTTCTTTAATTTTCTGGGGTGGAAACTGGACTTACACTCTCTGCCACACGAACAAATTCATCTCCCAACTGCGGAAATATTCTGAAACGGCTTCTTAGGACAAACAAATTGAGGCTGGAAGTTGTTCACTGGGACGCAAATTTTAGACTCGACGTCTTAAAAAACTGGAACACATTTGACTGTTCAAAGATTCTTCCAAACCTTATTTTAACTTCACATAAAACTTAACACTGCTACTACAGTACACATTTTCCCATGATAGAAGACAAAAAACACAAAACATTACAATTTTTTTTTTTTTTATTAACCACCTGTGCGGTGTTTGTATACTGCTATCTGGTCACTAATGACCAATTTATCATGGCCTTAGTACTTGCTTGTTGATGGATAATTTAGTATGAATTGATAATGTTGGATTTGTTTCAATCAGCAATACAATTTCTTATGTCTAATATCAAGCTCCCCTCTTTTCGTTTTGACATGGGACTTTCCCAGCGCAGCTTCGCGTCTAGAGCGATGCCCAAGTATTTTGCTGATGTTGCATAAGGAATTCGGGTATCATTTTTCTAACTGGCAAATTTTCTATTTTTTTTATTTGTAAAGTTACGTGTGCAGATTTAGTCTCATTTAATTTTATTCGCCATTTTCTGGTCCAGTTATGTATTTTATTATTGATAGTTTCAGCTATCAGTCGCTTCTTCACTAGTGTCTCCTATCGCCAGTATGGCGGTATCATCCGCGAAGGTGGCAATAGTATTTTGTTCTAGCTCTGGAATGTCACACGTATACAACAGGTACAGGACCGGACCTAAGACACTCCCTTTGTGGCATGCCAGCTTTGATCTCCCTTAAGTCGGTGTAAACTTCTTCTTGTTTTACTCTGAAATATCTATTCGCAATGTATGATTTCAAGATTTCTGAATACTGTTTAGGTATGAACGTTCTTAGTTTATAGTTTAAACCGTCATGGAAGACTTTATCAAACGCTCTGTGCTACATCCAAGAAGATTGTAGAGCAGACTTTATTTTCTTCTAATGTTTTTTCTATTATATTCGTTATTGTGTGAACTTGATCTATAGTGGAATGTTGATTTCTGAAACCAAATTGATGATTTGGTATAAGATTTTTTCTTTCTATTATTGGTTTAAATCTTTTCAATAGAAGTTTTTCAAATAGTTTTGACATCACCGGAAGGAGTGATATTGGTCGATAGGATGTCACTTCATTAGGAGATTTACCTGGTTTGGCGATCATAATTACTTTGGCTACTTTCCAGAGTCTGGGAACATATCTCAATCTAAAAGCAGCATTTATTAGGTGTGTCAGCTTAACTATGGCTTTTCTTGGTAAATTTTTTAATAATTCGGCCTGTTATGAGATCATATCCTGGAGCTTTCTTAGGATTTATATTCTCTTTTATCTCTGTTGATACCTCTCTAAGTGATGTTAACGTTATTCTTTCTCAGTTTGGAATGGTTCTTCCCATCTCAGTTCTTCACCATCATTGTGGTTGGGTTTGAACGTGCTTTCTAAATGATCTGCAAATCGTTTTGCATTCTGTTCTTTACTTCTAGCCCAGTTGCCGTTTTCCAACTTGATAGGAGGAGAATGAATAATTGTCTCTTCATTCTTTTTGTTGCCTTCCATTAAGAATAATCTGTGTTTTGGTGAGCTGTTAAATTACTTAAAAAAGAATTAATTGTTGAATTTTTTATATTATTGCATCTCCCTTATTAGTTTTTGTGTAGCATTATTTAGACTAGTTTTGTCTCGTGGAGCTATATATTGCTGCCATTTTTTCCTTAACTTCCTTTTTTCTACTATGAGTTCTCGGATTTCTTTTGATAGTTGTTCCCTTTTGTTCTAGAAGTTATTGTGGGAGTATTTTCCCAAGCTGCCTGTTGGATATTTTTTATAAAGACTTCTAATTCGTCATCAAGTTGCCTCGTGTTTCTCAATGGCACAGCAAAATTAATTTTGTGTTCTAGGTTTTTTTTTTTAAGCTCTCCCAGTCAGTTTTTTTATTAGTCAATATTGGATTAAACTCTTTTTTAATCACTGTATCACACAGTTAAAATTATCGGTGAGTGATCAGAGTTCATGTTCCAGCCGTCATTGATATCCAGATAGTTAGCTGAGATATTCTTGTATCTAAAGAAATCTATCAGGTCTGAATTTTGTTCCTATCGGTAGGCCAGTATGTTGGTCTACCAGTAGAGATTACTTCACCCTTTTGTTCCTTAACAGCTGACAATAGTTCTTTTCCTTTAGTTGTAGTTAGCCTAGAGCCCCAGTGGGTATTTTTTGCATTAAAGTCGCCACCGATGATGTATCTTTTTTCCTAAAGTGTTCATAAACTCTTTATATTGCTCTCTTTTAATGGAGTGTCCTAGGAGGACAATTTATTGAACTTATATTTAAGGTATGTGTTTTCATCTTCACACAGACTGTTGTAGCTTGGATGTGCTCAGTTGCATATTTTAATTCCTAATGATGCAAGATGTTATCTTTAATTATAATAGCGCTTCCTCCTTTAGCTGCATTATCTGGGTGTACAGTAGAATATACTCTATACCACCTAAATTTTACATATGACTGTTTAGTGAAGTGTGTTTCAGAAACGAGACACAGATCAATTTTCTCAATATCTAGTACTGCTTGCAACTCGATCTGATGTTGTAACAGTCATTTGCGTTCCACGCCATTATTCGAGGTCTTTAGCCATTTCTGATTTTCGGAATAGCTCCTTTAGCGCTATGCTCTAGTCGGGTAACTCTGATATCGATTTGAGTTATTTTGTCATCAATTTGGTGAGCTTTTCCAATATCATTTTTAATGTAATATCAGTTTCTTTTTCTTCTTGCGATGATGCATGTCTCCTTGCATTTTTTGTTAATTACAAATTTGAAGAAAAATTTGGACTAACACTGAAACCAACTGCCCCTGACAGCGGCCTCAGCGAGAGGTCATGTCATATTTATTTAACGCGCAATATCCTAAAGTGGCTCTCGATCAAAGAATACCGAAGAAATATGCATATGTGATATATAAACAAACTTTAAAACGTGTTTATTACCAACTCATCAACGCAAAAAAGAATGGAAATTATTTTTTCGGTGTTTTAGCAAATACGATAGGAAACAGAAATACGTTGAAAATATTCTTCGGTGTTTTAATACATACGGGGTGATTTCAATATATACCAAAGAATTTAAAAATACTACAATTGGTATGGCAAAAACTGCGATGAGTCGCCTAACTAAAGTTTGGAAAGACATATCTATCTCTCAAAATATCATTCAAGACTGGTTAATTCCCTTGTATTCTTAATATTTCTATATGGGGCAGAGACTAGGACTCTTCGAGGACGCGGAGCGCCAAAAAATTGATGCTTTTGAGGTGTGGTGCTGGAGAAGAATGTTGTCCATAAACCACTCGAGATTAAAAAAAGACTGTCCAGAATATGTCTGTAGCGTATTCTGCAATTTTTCGCCTCATGTGATTCGCAGAGGTGACGATAGTTTGGAAAGGGAGAAGGTCAAGAGGACGATCACCAACTAAATGGTCTGACCAAAATAAAGAATTGAGCTGGAAACTCATTCTGCGAAGCTCTCAGAGCAGCTGAAGATGAAGACCAATGGAGAAAAATTGTTAGGAATATTGGAAGAAATCACGATCCTCAGTAATGTGGAAACGACAAGAGAGACACGATTCTACTTTTTGCCCACCAATACTGATATTCTGGTTTGGTACTAAATTTGTCATTAATACTAGTCCCATACTTTATAACAAAAGTATTTTTCCCAAAATCATTAAAAACCGCCTTTTTAATTGAAAAACTTCATTAAGCTGAGTAAAAGTGGTACACCCTATATACGACGCAATCAATACAAGTAAGATATCTTGGACGAAACGTAAGATTTAAGATAAATTTGATTTGTGCCGAGAAGAAGGTTTAATTAAAAAGAAAGTAGCGTAATTGCGTTTTTTTTGTTATCTTAATCTTTTTTCAATAATTGTCAGGTACCCACGAAAAATAAGCTGGTTAAATGATTACAGGTGTGCAGGTTGGTATTAAACGATGCAGTTTTTATACAGTAAATAATTTTAGGTATTAAGTTTTGTTTCTAAACAATGGATATAGTTAAATTGTTGATCATAATAATACAAGGGGTTCTGAAACTGTTTTCTTGTGGCATGTGTAAGTTACACATTGTATTTATATTGGATTAAACCACAACTAAGAATTACATTTTTCAATTTGTTTTTACATTTCCATTTCCAATCCGGAAATCGTTTTCAAAAAATTTTTTATATATCTTCTCTTTCTTCTGTTTAAAATGTTTAAATGCATGACACTTATTAGAATTTCTTCTAGAATAAGAACAAGAAATTTTTAATAGCACCAAACACTTCGAAGACATTTGAGGCAAAATTTGAAATTACCTACGCTTAAAATACCGGAAAGTCTTTCAAAAACTTACAAAAACAGAAGATTTTTTTATCCCCACTCTTCTTCTTCGTCTTATTTTTCTTTTTATGCATACATGACTCTGTCTGTTTTTCAATGTGCATCCAGTAAGTTGTCTTCCTACTGATCATCTTCCTATTGGGCAATCTCTTGCCGTCTTTACTACTACTATTTGGTGTCATTTTCGGCTTATATGATCGTTTCATTCTACTTTTTTAATTCTTACCCAGTTCTTGACGTTGTCCACCTTGCATCTACGTCATTATCTGTACTTCTAGCTCTGTCCATAGTGTCTTACCATAAGTGTTTTCATCTCTGCTGTTTCTAACATCCTTGTTGTCCTATCTGCATCAGGTCTTGTTTCTGCCGCGTATGTCATTATTGCTCTGATGGTTGTTTTGTAAATGAAGAGGATAATAGATGGAGCATACAGAGGAATTGTTTTGTTCAGAGTAGTGTAATGTAGCCCTACTATCAATCAAAATATCTTAAACCAATTCCAGAAAAACTCAACTGTGCTTTTTTGCACCATTTTAACAGAGAAGTTTCCAAAAAATCTTTCACCTAAATACCTTCGGATAACTATACATTACACCTTGTTATTCAAAGACCATTGTTTTTAAATTGAAAGGTAAATTAACAACCCATATATAATTAAGAAATTATGTTAACCTGTAATGTTTATCAATTGCATCGAGTTAAAATCTATGGAGAGGGCATCACGTGACTAAAAACGACCTCACTTCGGCCATATTGTTTTGACACTTTTGACAGATCGTATATGTTTGTTTACGTTTGTTGATTTTCGAATATTTTAGTTTTATAATACTTTTATAGAAACTGTAATAATATATTGTGATAGTACATAATAATGGTTTCTTGTTCTCAACGTAGTTGCAGTGGCAGAAGCAATGTTAATAAAAAATCTTCAGAAAACGTTCTACAGGTTAGTATACAAATATGTAAACAAAGTAATGGCCCGTACTTCAGAGAATAAATTAATAGTATTTGACTGTATTAATTTATCTTTATGTATAATATATCGTGTTTTTAGTGTTTACCGCGGGATAAATAAATCATAGTTTATTAAAAATGTATTGCACTTTGTAGATATGATTAAATCTTCTAAATAACTAGTCATATTTTTATAGTAGTTTTAATATTATTGAGTCCGGCCATGATCTCACCGCCATATTGGTATCACCGTTAGCCACGCCTACCTACGCCGTTTTTAATACACACGTTAATATGCTCATAGCTTCTCCGTAGATTCTAACTCGATGATCAATTGGCTCTTTGTGACAGTCAATTTGACAGTTGACTTACTTGACCTCGATCTTGTAGGCAAAAAGCCATGTTCTGAGTTGAAATTCTAAGAGTGATGTTGAAATTCTTATTGATGACTTCTTCTTTCAGTATTGGTAACTAGAGCCTGCTACATTTTGTTGGTGAGTTTGCTAACTTACTAAATAAAGAAAAATATGTAGTAAAATGTAAAATATATACAGGATATTTCACGAAGAGTTAACACTATTTAAATAAAGGTAACTACTTAAACGATATTTATGAAAATTTTTTTTAATTTAGAATTGCCGCATAAACTATAAACCATAAAGGGTTATTAGCGGGTTTTACAGATTTTACAGTTACTAAATATTTCAAAATAATTACAAATTACAAATAATATATATCTATTAAGTTTTATATACACTAAACGGCAAAAAAAGTGGCCACTATGTAAGTGGAAAAAGTCCAAGTTTATTTATCTGAAACTTTAGGTATTCCGAGAACTACAGTACGGAGAGCTTTCCATCGCTTTATAAAGACTGGTACGCGCTATCTCAGAGTTGGTTCCGGTCGTAGAAGAGTTACTTCGCAAAGAGATGATCGTTTTATTGTCATGAAACTTTGATCGCCATTATACTGCAATTGCTGCAAGAAACCGTCTGCAGGAGGTTCGAAATATGAATGTAAGTGAGAGAACGGTTAGAAGACACCTCAATGAAAGACAATTAATGGCAAGAAGGCCGGCTATTGTTCCCGAATTACAACCCAGACACTGTAGGAATCGATTAATTTTTACTAGACAACTCCAATTCTCTTTACTGATGAATCGCGGTTCTGTTTGAAGTCTGGCGATGCCAAGAGAGGGTTTGGAGACGTAGAAATGAAAGATATGACAAAGCTTGTATGTCCCAGAGAAGAAAGTTTGGCGGTGGTGGTGTCATGGTTTGGGCTGGAATCTCATTTGAAGCTCGAACCGAACTTATTTTTATCAATGGCCCCCTGAATGCTCACCGGTATATAGAGGATGTTTTTGGCAGAAGCAGTAGTTCCATTTGGTTCATTTATTGGGGATAATTTCGTCTTTATGCATGATAATACACGGATCGTGACAAGTTACTTGGGGAAGTAGGAATTAATACTCTAGAATGGCCACTATTTTGTCGGTCAGTGTAGTAATAAATGTGTGTCTTTGCGGAATTTGATTGTATTTAATACATAAATGTTTAAAATATCTTGTTAAAGGCTCTTTCGTAGGAATAAAAAGGGCATTTAATCAACATATGTTGGACATTTTTTATTGGACTGTAGGAACATTCAGGTTAACTCTTTTGATTTCCGATTTCAGTACTTGATGCATCAGTAAAAATCTTGTTGAGCCAGTGTATTCTAATATCCGTTCTTGATATAGGTTACTAATTATTATGGGATTTCTGGTACTCTTTGGATATCTAGTGAAGGATATATCAATAGTGTGAGTATTAGTAGTTTAGAGAGGTATAGTTCGTTGAGTAGGATTAGAATGTGTCAGCTGCTTCAGGTCAAAATCATATCTTGTTAAATGTTCTTTAACGGGTGGATATTTTAACTTTTTTGTGGCAATGAGTAGGTGGATATGTTTTATAAAGAAGTGAGTAGTTTATGTTATTAGGGTTGGAAGACAATCTGGCAGCATAATTTAAAGAAATGTGTTGCCTTCGTATTGATTGAGGGATCATCTAGGTTAACCTGAGAACTTGAAACAGGACTAGTTCGATAAGCACCCAAAATAACTCTTAAACATATGCTTTGCATAAAGTTTAGTTTTTTAAGAATATTACTCGCAGTTGAGTAGCATAATATTGCACCATAATCTAGTTTACTTCGAAATAATCATTGGTATTGCATTGTCTGCTCACCAAGATCGGTTAGATAGCATTTTAAGGGGATTTATTTTAGATTGACAGGATACGACTAGCTTTTTACTATGTTCTGCCAATGTTAACTGACTGTCCAGTCTTAGGCCAAGAAAGTCGATGTTTTTCACTTGTTTTGGATTGATACCATTTAGAATAAGTGTTGTTTTGCAATCAGTGTGTCTTAGATTTATCAGATTTATTATTTAAAACAGTAGTACCAGTTTTTCGAGACCAGCCTTTTAGTTAACGCAGACATGATTGTAGAAGGAAGGCAGACGAAGAAAAAGACTTGCTATAAAATGGAATACATACATAGGAAATGTTATGATTAATAGAGACCTCAAAGAAGGTGACTGGGAAGTGTGTAGAGGGCTGTGTAGGACGGAAACGGCGAACTCAAAATGAGTGACAAGAACATTATTTAACGACTATGTTAAAAAACGTGATAGAAATAGTTCAGATACATTGTAGATGGCATCAGCGATGCTACTCGATTAAATGGGAAGTTTGGTTAAGGATCTTGCCTTTCTTCTTCGAATCTGTCTTTGATTTGCTACTGCTTGATGAGTCGCAATTAAAACAAAACACGTGTGAACTAAGAACAGACTTTTAAAGAAGACAGGTACATATTTTAAAACTAAATATTTTCACAGTTCTGAATCATCCACACTATATAAATCCGTGTAAGTTATATTTTTTTTTCTTATTTTAAAACAAATTTTTAATGAATATTAAATGTCTGGTTTTATGACAAGTGGCGCCGTATTCCCAAAATCACTGCATACATCAACATGCAAAAATTCATATCAACAACATTCCACAACTGACAATTTTTTGGAAATTTTCATAATGAAATAACTTTAACGACTCCATAATTTAAAGTAGACAACTGAATAACAGGAAAACGATTTATTAATTAATTGATAATAATTAAATTAATATTTAACGTAGAAGCCAACTGTTTACTTTTACAGTTTTGCACTTTTACGGTCTACAGTTCGAGACAAAAGTAATGCCGACTTTAGATTTCTATTTTTGATTGCTTGAAGTCTAAAGTTTGACCCAAGCAAGCAATTTGATTAACCTAGTCTGAGAGACTTGAACACCCCTTATAATAGTATTCGGATTGTACAATTCATTGGAGCGAGGTGTATTGATTCGTGTTATCAGGAACCACTCCACTGCGCTCCAATGCTCCAGGCTATCCCTTTCACCCTTATAGCACTCTGATGCTCAATAGGGGCTCACTATCAGCCAAATGCTTTTCGTGTGGAAGTCCTGGGTACAACAACTCCAATACGATATCCTAACCCGATCAATGCAGGCTAGCGTGACGCTCTCTTTTCCTGCTTTCTCTAATGACGTATCATCGAACAGAAATTGCTTGCTCGAGTCTCCGTTTCAGGCTGCGCTCAGTTCGGCGACTCGGTGCCCGAGGATGTGGGCCCTTCGTGTCCAGGTTTTGGGGTTTAGATTTTTTTTTTTTTTGAGGTTATCCTGCAAATAAACAACAATTATTAAAATTTACAGTGCTACGTGCTGGGGTTTCTTCTGTTGTTAGAGCTACGAATTATCTAGACGTTATGTTTTTGCCAGGATTTGCTGTTTTGGTCTTTTGTGCTTCCATCGATGGAACGCATCATATCTTATTATCTTTCGCAGGATCCGGCTTGGATGATTCTTTAATTCTGCAAACCTAGTTATGGCTTTTTATGCCATTTTATCCATCACCCCTACTTGTTGTAGTTCTCTAAACAGAAAGCGTTTAGCGACGTATCTGGGTACATTTGCCATTTCTCTGAGGATGTTATTGTGGGGTGCTGGTATTTTCTATTTATTTGAATTGCTTATGTGTCCCCATGCGAGAGATGTATATGAGATTATTGGAAGTATGATGCTGTTTATCAGCCTAATTTTCGTCTTTATGCGCAGTTTGCTTTTTCTACCTGTGAGTCCTCTTATTGCTGCTCTGGCTATTGTTGTTTTCTGGATGGTTGTGTCCACGTATTGCGTGAAGGTTAAGCCTTGGTCCATGGTGACTCCTAGGTATTTCGCTTCTCTTTTCCATTCGATGGGATTATCTTGCACTAAAAGCTGTTCATATGGGGTTTCTCTTTTCTTTTTGAATGTGATTGCTTGTGTTTTCTCTGAATTGATTGCCATTTTCCATTGGATACACCATTCTTCAATGTTATCCAATGCTGTCTGTAGATTATTTACCGCTACTCCTAAGTTTCTGTGTTTGCCCGCAATTGCTGTGTCATCTGCATAAAGGCTGAGTACTGTTCCTGGTGTTTAAAGTTTGACCCGTCGCTTGCTCGATAACGTTGATAGTGCTTGCTCGCACTTATAGCCCAGTAAAATAAGCTTTTTTTCGTGACACTCATCCGGCCAGGCAAACGACAGTTCTTTTGAGTAGTATTTACCTTTACAACGAGAACCAATATATTTCCTGCAGTAAATTTTTTGGACGTAATTAGTTATTAACAAATTAAGGTCAAAAAACGGTCAACTTACACGTTTTAATATAAAAACCTTCATAATAATGTGTTTTAAATGTTCCTGTCCTTATTTGTTGCTTAGAAAGTTGAAATGAGTTGAGTTGAAAATTTCGGTTTTGTATGAATGTTAATAACTTTTTTAAAAATAAACTTATGCCCTTTATATTATATACAATGTTGAGTCTTGTAGTGCTTAAAATATGATCAAAATTTTAAGTCAATCGGTCAAATAGTTTAAAAGTTATTTAATTTGTTTATCACAAATTAAATTTGTTTTTGCAACAACGTAAGTCAGAAAATTATGTAGTTATAGTAATTATACGGGTAGCTTCTGAAATAAAAAGATAATAATAATAAGATTGCCTAACTTCTGTATTTATTTTTTATAAAAAAATACATACTACAAGGTTTTTCATAAAACGTGACTTAATCATTAACCATGAAACTCTCCAAAATGAAGTCCCTAATCCACGTCACCATCTGTGACATCTGACAGTTCTTCTTTTCTAAAGTGGCCTTGTATTAGTAAGGCCACAGAATAGATCTGACTTCTACAGTCGATCGTCCTGACAAGACAATCGTCTTGACGTCTCAACGAGAATAAGTATACAAAAACATAAGAAACATAATTATAATTGCATGAGTACACAAGAAAATAAATAATTAATTTAATTTTATCTGACTCATCTATATTGACAATTCAGACACACATTATACATTTTAAAGTAGACGACTTTAAAATGATATTGCCAATATTGTTGAGTTGCGTTCCTGGGACGACTTTACTTATAAGATAGTTCATTCGATTACATGAAATCAACTTTAACTTGAGAACATCCGTCAGAAAAGATCATAGCATGTAATTCGTCTTTAAAAAGACAAATACATGCCATGATGACAGTAAAATTCTCCTGTTAGTGATTCCATAGTAAATTATGAGGGAAAAACCAGGAAAAAAACCTCATAATACTATCCCGACATGGTAAGTATTTGATCTTGCATTTATTTTACCTTCAATAAATACCAAATTCCGATTTTATATGTTTGTTATTTAAAAAATATAAATGATGTATTCTCTATATGTTACTGACTTACCAATACTGGTATTTTCTTTTTAATAACTTCCTCTTTCAATATGGGTAACCAGATCCTACTACATTCTGCCGAGGAATTCGCGACACAATTGGTCTCATTTAGCATAATTAGAGCCGCTTCTTTGATTTTTCTCTTTTTACCATCCGTTTCTTTTAGGACTATATTTGAATCATTCAAATATAGTCAGATAAAATTAAATTAATAGAAGAATTTTTCACTAAGTAACAAAAACAAAATTTGTTTAATTTACTAATGTTTGTATTTTGAGAACGATTTCCGAAGTGGAAATTGAAACGTCAATAAACGTATTTTAACCTTTAATTGTGGCTTATTCCCAGTTAAATAGTAATTAATAAATGAAATAGTATGATACAAAATGGTACGGTTATGTTTAAAACAAACTGATGCTACAATACAACATAATAAGTGCTATAGTTTTGTATTTCATAAACAAATAAACGAGTGACTTTCATAATGTAGAGAAAAAAAATGACAAAAGTTGATGATTACTGGGTGATCATGCAGCCAAGCCTTCATCTGATCAGGACCAACCCCAGTCTCAAAAGGTTTTTGGGTCAACTGAAATCCATCTATGTCTGATACTATATATCTGCCAAAATCTAGCTTAGCTTTAGTAATAAATAGTCCTTTAAATATATATATATATATATATATATATATATATATATATATATATATATATATATATATATATATAAGCTTTTTATTTACCCCTGGAGTCACATCAGTATTTCTGATGAGTACGTAATCTCCTACCTTCTATTCCTTAGCGGATTTACGTCTTAGATTGTAGTATTGTTCACTGGTTTCCTGATTGCTTATAATAGTTGTGGCTGCTCTTTTTCTGAGCTTGCTTATGGTTCTTTCTAGCATATTGTGCAGTTCTAATTCTAATCGTTAACCTTATCAATTTGGTTAAGACTATATAACAACATACCTGGTGTGTTACCTGTGGACCTACATATAAAATTATTTAAGGCAAATTCCACCTCTCTCAAAGCGTTGTCCCACTTATGGAGGGACTCTGACATCTTCGATAGCATCTGAGTGGGGACCCGGTTGAATCTGCCCATTCGCACGTGGTGTGCCTATTGCCACTAAGGATAATTGTACAGATTCTCCTTCAAGGAAACCATTAAATTCATTAGAAGAAAAAGCTGAGGCATTGGCTTACTGTAACAACGGAAGTAATTTAATAAGTGCTCCCACGGTAATTTGTTCCTGTAATGCTATATTGGCATTGTCGTCTGCTTGCATATTGTTTCTTTGCGTATCCCACTTCTGATCTGTGGTGGATTTCTTAAAATGAAATAATGAGACGGCCTTACTTCTGTATTTATTTTTTACATAAAAGTACATACTACATAAAAGGTTTTTCATAAAACGTGACTTAACCATAAAACTCTCTAAACTGAAGTCCCTCATTCACATCACCATCAGTGACAGCTGACAGTTATTCTTTTCTAAAGTGGCGTTGTATTAGTAATGCCACAGAATAGATCTGACTTCTACACCTGCAAGAAAATTATTTTTTCATATTTAGAAAGCCTGTATTTTTTAAAAATTTAAAAGAAAAAAAGTTGACCTAGAACACTTTGGGACGAAGTTGGTGCCTTTATTTTATTGATAGCAGCTTTGTTTATAATAATTTAAGAGATAAATAAGAGACCTAATGTTCATTTAAAAGAAAATGCTTAAAAGTTTTAATGTGACAAATTCGAAAAAGAATGCATTTTACTGAAATAGTTCACAAATCTTCAAAAATGTGGTCCTCAAAATTGGTCGGTTTTGAAACTAGTGAGAAAGGCGTTTGACAGAATACAAAGAAAGGACGTATGGAGGACATTAAAGGAAAGAGGAGTTGACAGGATAACAATTGATGTAATAAAGGATATGTACAATAATAATACAAATACGGTGAGAACCAACAACGAGGAATCCGAAGAATTTACTACAAGTCAAGGCGTCAAACAGGGATGCGTGTTGAGCCCACTGCTGTTCTCAGTGGTATTGGATGAAGCAATAAAGAAAGCCAAGAGAAAAATGAGAAAACTAACATTAGGATACTGGCAAATGAAACAGACTCGACTATCAGAGCTTCTATTTGCAGACGACATAGTTTTGATAGCAGAAAACAGAGAAGACCTACAGAACAACCTTGAAATCCTAGAAGAAGAACTGTTAAACATAAATATGAAAATAAATACAGAGAAAACAAAAACAATGATAATTTCAAATAAGAAAAAGACACGCGCAATACAATTAAATGGAAAACAACTAGAACAAGTGGAACATTTTAAATACCTAGGAGTAATAATTGAATCAAACGGTAAACAAGACATGGAAATAAATGAGAGAATGGGACGAACAGGAAGCTTATTTAACACTATGAAAACAACATTTTTGGGGAAAAAAGAAATACCGGAGAAGGTAAAAACGGCAGTCGTTAAATCAGTAGTTAGACCTACAATCATGTATAATAGCGAGTCATGGACATTGACTGGGAGACAAAAATCTCGAGTCAATGCTATGGAAATAAGGTTCCTGAGGAAAATAGCAAACAGAAAGAGGACAGACAAAATACGTAACGAAACAATCAGAAAAAACCTAAAACTAGAACCAATAAACGAAAAAATAGTAGAGGAGCAACTAAGATGGTTCGGGCACGTGTGTAGAATGTCGAATGAAAGATTAACAAAACGAGAGTGCAAGGGAAAAACAAACCAGGAAGACCAAGAGTTAGGTGGGTAGACGAAATCAGAAAAGAAGTTGAGAAGAAAGGATTGACATGGGAAAGTGCACGAAATCTAACACAAGACCGGAAAGCATGGAGACAACAGTGCAAAACTTAACTCCACCAGCCTTACACCTAACGGTAGAAAGGCTTAGGACTAAGTAAGTAAGTAAGTAAGTAAGAGAGCGGTGTAGGGGGAAGGAGCTGTTAACTGTATCTCTGTTTCTTGTTTCTGGATTTCAACGTTTCTTTTTTTTTTAATTTGTATGTATTTTTTGCATATTTTTTGCAATATGTATTATTAAATTGTTTTATACACCACGAGCCGCAACTTTGTATGTAATATTAAGGTTATAAGTTTATTTTTAAACAAGTTAATAACATTTATAAAAAAAACGAAGTTTTTGGAAAACGCCATTTTGAAGGTTTTTATATGACTTAAGTTCCTTCCTACTCTGAGATAGCGCGT
>NW_027313719.1:0-19974 GCF_040954645.1 Diabrotica undecimpunctata
CGACTATAAATAGAGCGGTAGCGGAGTAATCGTCGGATTCACTCCCTGCCTCTCGACGCGTTAGTGTTCTGAGCTGTTGGACGTGAATCCCTGTCCTGGCATTTGGTTTTCACCTCTGGCTGCGTTGAGTAGTTGAGTTACTGTGACCAAATGCCCATCTTGGTAGTTAGTATTCGCCTCTGGTTGCGTTGAGTAACTGAGTTACCGTTGCTAACTACCCATCTTCTTGTCTTTTGTTTCTTTTTCTTTTTTGTTCTCCTGAAGAAGCTACATACAATTGTAGCGAAACGTCGAGATGAACCCACTTTTGGGTCACTCACAAATGACACGGTCCAAACCCGGAAGACGAATAAACTATAATTCTGACTCTGGCCGTGGAAGCCTACGATTTCATTTGACCAACCTCTACGGGGAGGTTATATTCCGCAAAACCTCAGAGTTCTCCAATCTTCGCTCTAAAGTTTCATCTCTACTTTCTTCGCTCACCTTCCTCTCTAGATGTCGTGATAATAACTTGGTTCCCAATTTTCTTGTTCTAAAACATCACATTTCCTCTTCATCTTCTTCCCGAATTCTACATCGAGCCAGCCTATCTCTACTTCGTGAACGGATTCAACATATTCGAAAAACCCTTAATTTTCAATCCCAAAAACTTTTTAAGCTGCATCTTGAACTTTCCAGTATTCTTAGTGTCGATGATTGGTCACTTTTAGACCGCATTTCCTATCATCAAGCCGATAAAATCCTTCTTCTAAGCAACGAAACTCACAAAAAGAAATTCCAATCCCTTGTATCTAAGAAAAAATCACATTCCACCACTTCTACTTCTCTTTCACCTCTTACTAACACCGTCGTTAATCTTTCTTCTCACCAATTAACAAGTGCAGAAAGCAGTCTTCTATCTAAAGGTCTTAATTTTGCTATCACTCCTTCCAGAATTCCTACCGAAGAAATAGTTTCAAATGTGGAAGCGGCACTCCGCACAATTCCTAAAATTCCAGCCGACCGTATCCGCTTTGACGTCGCTAAATGTCTTGATACAGCCAAAATCCCTACTTCCAATATATCTCGTGAGGAATTCATAGCTCTCAAAAATCTCCGTTCTCTTTCTGAGATAATAATCCTTCCTGCAGACAAAGGTAATGCCACAGTCATCCTGGATACTCCTTCCTACATAGAGAAAGTAAACGACTTACTTAGGGATACATCCTGTTATAACACAATTTCTCGAGACCCCACTCCTAGAGTCGAACGCGAAATTTCCCATGCCATCAAACAATCCGATCTTTCCGATGATGTTAAGAAGTCCATAGTTCCGAAAAACTCCATCTGCCCCAGAATTTCGCGCTATCTCAGAGTCCATAAAGACAACGTACCTCTTCGTCCCATTGTGACTACGATTAACTCTCCTACCTACAAACTCGCAAAGTACTTGTCGAATCAGTTTAAGACCTATACTGGTCGTACCTCTTCTTATGTCCGAAATTCCACACATTTCATCACCTTAATCTCCTCCCTCACGGTCGATCCCCAAGACATTCTCGTCAGTTTCGATGTATCATCCCTATTTACTAATATCCCCATACATGACTCTCTAGTTGTTCTGCGAGATCACTTGACCAATGATAACAAGTCTTTGGTTTTGGCAGATCTTGCGGAAAAATGCCTCCTTTCAACATATTTTTCTTTTAGAGGCAATTTCTACAAACAAATATCTGGAACACCAATGGGTTCTCCCCTTTCCCCTGTCATTGCTGACATTTTCATGGAAGCCTTTGAGTCTTTAGCCCTAGAATCTTACCCCTTAAAACCAAAAGTCTGGTTCCGCTACGTTGATGATACATTTATCATCTGGCCCCATGGTCAACATACCCTTTCTCCCTTCCTAGATCATCTTAACTCACAACATCCGAGTATAAAATTCACAATGGAAGTAGAAAATAATCGGTCCCTTCCCTTTCTCGATGTGTTAGTCACCTCCAAGCCCAATGGCCGATTGGGTCACTCTGTTTATAGAAAAAAGACTCACACGAATCGTTACCTACATGCTTCATCACACCACCATCCTGCCCAAAAGAATTCTGTGATCAACTCTCTCATCCATCGGGCCATTTCGATTTCTGAACCTGACAACCTTAGAGAAGAACTTGGCCATCTGCAAAAAACCCTTGTCGCCAACGGTTACTCCAAGTCCACAATTCAAAATATTACACACCGACATCTACATCCCCCTTTACACCCTAGGACGACAAATTCAGAATCTTCGGGTAATACTCCTGTGGCTTTTCTTCCGTATATTCGAAGTGTCACTGATAGGATTGGCAAAATTCTTCGCAAGGAAGGTATCAGGACTACTTTTCGACCACCCAAGAAAATCTCACAATATCTACCCTCTCCTAAGGACCCATTACCGCCCCTATCTTCCTGTGGTGTCTATTCTATTCCTTGTTCATGTGGACAAGTGTATATTGGCGAAACACGCGCTATCTCAGAGTCTCGGATTCAAGAGCATCAAAGATGCATTCGATCAGGTCTTTTCTCCCATTCTGCAGTTGCAGAACACTGCCAAGAAACCGGTCATTCCATATTGTTCGAAAAAACTCATATCATTTCTAAGAGCCCCTTCTTTTATTCCAGGAAAATCCGCGAATCTCTAGAGATCCGAAAAAATCCACATAATATCAATCGAGAGGAAGGATACTACTTGTCTCCCATCTGGAATCCCAGTCTAGAGCCGCCGTCCGGTCCCGCTACCACGATGCAGCCACATGATTGGCCAGCGCGCGCTTCTTGACGTTCGCGCCACGGAGTGTGCCGATACGTCCCGACACGACAGGTCACCGCGACTATAAATAGAGCGGTAGCGGAGTAATCGTCGGATTCACTCCCTGCCTCTCGACGCGTTAGTGTTCTGAGCTGTTGGACGTGAATCCCTGTCCTGGCATTTGGTTTTCACCTCTGGCTGCGTTGAGTAGTTGAGTTACTGTGACCAAATGCCCATCTTGGTAGTTAGTATTCGCCTCTGGTTGCGTTGAGTAACTGAGTTACCGTTGCTAACTACCCATCTTCTTGTCTTTTGTTTCTTTTTTCTTCTTCTTTTTTTTTTCTTTCTTTTTTGTTCTCCTGAAGAAGCTACATACAATTGTAGCGAAACGTCGAGATGAACCCACTTTTGGGTCACTCACAAATGACACGGTCCAAACCCGGAAGACGAATAAACTATAATTCTGACTCTGGCCGTGGAAGCCTACGATTTCATTTAAACATAGAATTTCCGAAGTAAAAATTGAAACGCCAATAAACTTACTTTAACCTTCAATTGTGGCTTATTCCCATTAAAATGGTTAACAAGCTGAATTTTGTCTAAAATATTAATTTTGGGACCCCAAAAAAGATGCAAAAAAGTTATCACTTTCATCTCCGGGTTTCCCCTAAAACTCCCCTCAGAGGGGTGGGTAAAAATGCAAAAAAATCGATTAACCAAGAACATGTACGCCGCCGAAAAGAAAAAAATGTTTTAAATACAAAATGTAGTTGAGATAGTTTTTCAACAAAAATGATTATAAGCAATTTGCGTTGCGTTTTCTTGTTTCGTCACGTTTTTCGCCATTTTAGATTTTTGTCCTTTGTGTGAAAATATTAATTGATTTTTCTTTAACTTCTGCCACTCGATCTTCCTCATCCATTCTGTTTATTCTCTTCTTGTTCCGAGTCAGAAGTATATTCATCATCATACTCATTGTCGGTGTCAGGAGTTTCATCTGGAATTGCTTCATCTTCATCGTCCCACAAAGTATCGGCAATCTGGCGTAATTCTTTTTCTGTTAGTATTCTGCCAGTAATCCTAAAAACAATTATTATTTTTATAAACCGATATTCACGGGCGTACGCATCAATATACCCCTTGATAAAAATTCTGCGACCGCCACTGTCTATTTTATAATTATTATTAGACTTTAGAAACATTTTTAAATCAACTTACTTGGATAATTACGACTGGCAACTTATTACAAAATTGTCACACAATTAGTCGCATTGGGTTAAAAAACTATAAATACGCTTGCAAAGTACACACTATCCAACTAAAACCGGTACTGGTGTTTAAGTCCGTAAGACATCATCTATCCACAGAATAATAAACATTCAGAATGCCCACTCTGCTTGTCAAGATTAGTACACGCATCTCATTCGTGCAGACGGAATCAGCCATGTTTTAAACGGAACCAGTGCTGTTCAGTGAGATTTTATCTGGTGTGCATAGAAAAATTAACTCGGTTTAATTTATTTACGGCAACCATAGGTATAACATGCACTATTTTATTCGTACTTTTAGTTGAAGAATAGATTAAATTATTTCAAATTTACGAAATCATTATTCTCTAAAAATTTAAACTACAGTTCTGTCGTAGTTTGTCACAAATTTCTCAATCCGAGTCTATGTTTCCGTAATATATGGCGATCGCGTGCTGACATACTTCATAGGCGGCATCTGACAGTGGGCATTCTGATTGTTATTTTTATTCTGTGGTCTAGCTAGAAAGGCAGACGGAAGGAGGTGGTCGCATCTTTGCGCAGTTAACTGAACGACGGTAACGTACCGTGGGTGGGGTCACAATGACCCCACGCGACTAATTAAGGGTTAAATGATGACTAGACTTCGGCAAATATGCAAATAAAAATGTAAAAAATATGCGCATAAATATGCACGTGTTTACCCGAAAATATGCAAATATTTTACAAAATATGCATACAAATAAATAAAAAAATCGTAAAATAGTAACAATTGTTATTTAAAAAAAAAGTGTACATAACTAAATATTTCCTACTATTCATTAAGATTTACATTTATTTTAAGTAACTACATCATTTTTAAGTATGAATAAACTTATTTAGAATTATGGTAACAATAAATGACCAAGTGGTGTTCAAAATTTTCTAACAAAAACTTGTGGCTTCTGTCTGAGTACATATATTTATATATGGAAAAACTTCGCTCAACATCAACTGATGTAACGGGAGCATTTTTCAAACTAACCAAAACATTTGGTTCTAAATTAATTGTTTCCGAAATATTTCCAGCTAGAACACTGACTACTTCAGAAAGAATATGGTAACGTTTATTTTTTTCCATAGTAGCTTCAAATTTTTTTAAAATATCTTTTCCAATATTACCTCTAACGTTCCGACAACATGACGCAAATTCTTTTATTAATGCTGTACTTTCGAACAATGACAGTTTTGGTGATTCTGAGTAATTATTTTTTGAACAAAACTAAAATTTGATTTTATAAATGAAAGTTCTTGTTGAAGCAAGTTACTCTGAAAAGTTTGTTTAGAATCCAAAAGAGATTGGGAACTTTCATCTGTTAACGTATCAATTATGTTCTTTATTTTACCAAAATGATCTGCATAAAAATTAGCTGCTTCTAACCATGTTCCCCATCGCGTTAAAATAGGTTGTGGTGGAAGAGGAATGTTAGGTAGCATTTCTTTATAAAGTTGAATTCTTATAGGAGATTTAAGAAATACTTTTTTGACACTGGATATCATGGTATTTACAAGAGGAAACTTTTTTCGTATTTCCTCTGCAACTCTGTTTAATCCATGCGCTACACAAGTAACATGTATTAAATCTGGGAAAATTATTTTAAATTTTGTCCTGCTTTCACCATATAAGGAGCAGCATCCGATAAAATAAGCAGTAATTTATTAGAAGGAATAGTTGTCGGAAGAAAAAAAGTTACTAATGTTTCTTGTATAAAACGCGAAATTGTTAAAGCATTTGTTTTCTCAAGTTGCTGGCATGAAATAAGATGAGATTTTGGTAAGGTATCTTCTTTAAGAACACCAATCAATAAATGAGCAATATACTTTCCTGAGGAATCAGTGGTTTCGTCTACAGATATGTAAAAATAATTATCTGCAATTTCTTCCTTAATATTAATTAACACCGACGAGTATAGCCCGTTCACATTATTTCTTCTTAGAGACCGATCACTTGGAACATTAAGTTTGCAATATTTTTTTAGAAACGAACTAAAATTTACATTTGCTAATTTTGAAAGCGGTATGTTTGCAGACACTAATGCGCGACACAAGTCTTCATTAAAAGTTTCTTGCTCATCTATTTTTTTGAAGTAGTTTGGAAACATTTAGCCATTGAAGTTTGATGTTTTCCTCCTATTTTTCCTTTTTTTGCAATGTGTGAAGCAGTTCTCACATGTTGGTCTATCTGAAATTTCTTCTCACATGCTATCTATAAATAAAAATAAAAACCTTTATTTTAACCCAACCTTTAAAATATAAAAATATACAAGGTGTTTTTGGTTAATCAAATAACTGGTTTGGAAAAAAAAACACTCGCTAAGTGTTTTAAATGCAGTATTAATCCACAAATTAGTTTTTGTTACTAACCATTAGTACATCATATAACTTATTTTAAAATTCAACAAAAGTTTTTTTTTTGTTAATTCAATTACAATAAAAATAATTGTGTTTTAGAATAGCTGACTTCATAAAAAAAAGTAAAGGTGAAAAATTTTTCTAAATACACACCATTGTATTGTACCATGGACAATTTTTTCTCACTAAAGGAAGCTATTTTTCATTTAAAAACAACCTACGAGTACTAAATTTCAAGTAAATACGTTTATTGGTTTTAAAGTTATTGTTGTTATTAACTAAAAGAATTTATTTTTTTTTAATTTTAACACCCTGTATCTCGAAAAGTAAATAAGTTTGACCCCTCATTAACTATATCGTTTTGTTCAATTTTTCGAGAAGTATCTACAGTCAAACGTTGTAAGTGTCATTGGAAACACCCTGTATGTATGAAATATTAGATATTTAATAGAAAATATTAGATACTTACAATTTTGCCACAGACTGAACAGTAGATTTTTCCCATATCCATAGACAGCTCTTTATAAGGTTTAATCCAAGTTGAAGCACTGGTTGTTTTAGGCATTATAAAATCACAATCTTCCTTTTTGTTACGCACAACGAGTGTTTACGCTTTGAATATCAAAACAAAAATGATTTACAAATCTGAGCATCAAATTAGAAATGTTTAGGTACCTAATTCAATAAACTGGGAGATTTTGGAAAATCCCTAATTAGGAACAAAACTATTAGCCGTTTACCTGCTGTTAAGATACAATAAATTGTAGATAGATTTGGGGATTAGATCATAAAATGCAAATGAGCGAACCCTTAGCGATTATCCAATAACTGAATGCCTCAGTGACCGAGACTTTCTAAGAATGTTGAGGGCTACTTAAATTGATCTTCTTTGAAATTGTAAATGTTTTGTACCTGTAGAGATTACGTACTTAGATCATTTCTTGATTAAAATGACTACAAAATTTTATACAAGAATTGAAATAAATTGGTATGTTTTAAAAATTTTCAAATACAGTATAAAAATCTGAACTTTTATTCACTTTATGCAAACTTTTATACAAATATGCCAAAATATGAAATATTTGCATAAAATATGCACAATATGCAAAATATGCAATATGCATATTTGCCGAAGTCTAATGATGACGCACGGGTAAAGAACCATGGACTGAACTGTATCACAGGACATAATATATTCCATTTGTGACGTCACGGTATTTTCATAAGAAGGATACATTTTTGATTTAATTCAAGTCCTTTATTTTAATGAAAATAAATATTTTACGTCATACTTTACAATAACATTACGAGATCTTGAAAAACGTTAATTTATCATGACCTTTGAGTATCTTCTACTTAGGGGACATATCAGTGTGTAAAAATGTCAATATTTTTTATTAATATTATAATTTTTTATACTTACTTACTTTTAATATGGGTCAATGAAAGTAAATACTAGTAATATATTAATACGAAAAACAAGTTACAAAATTTTAATTTATTATTCACAGCTAAAATGGGTGTGGACGCGTAATAATTTTAACATCATATCAAAGCGAAAAATTATTAAAGATAGTAAGTAGTATAATAAGTATAATAAGTAGTTTTCTAATACATTCATTATTTTTTCGATCTTTAATACTCCAGTAAATGACAGTTTTGGACTGAAATTTTTCTCGTTACGACGGATTTGCTTGAAAATTTGGATTTAGGTTAGGGATTTACACTCTATTTCACTTCTGGACTTGAGCACAGGTTGCTTCTACTTGGGGGGTGAAAGCCACCCATTCTTGGGGATAAAAAAACGTACGTTCAAAATAAGTCCGGAAATGGATAAACTGACTAATTATAAGCAACTTTTATTCTACAGAGTTTTTTTCATAAAGTCAATACTTTTTGAGTTATTTGCGAGAGAAAATGTTCATTTTTCAAAATATAAACAACTTTTTCAGATGGTTTTTCACCAATAACTCAAAAAGTAAGTACTTATTGAAAAAAATATTGGTGGCAAAAATGTAGCTTATGAAAAAACATTTTGTACTTATAAAAACTGTATAATTAGTAAAAGCAAAATTGTAGCTCATGAAAAGTAGTTTCTTATTTGTCAAATTCCATCGAATATTTCAACGTAAAATAAGCAAAAAATAAAGTAAGCTTCCAACAACACGCCATAACAATACGATAAGTTAAAAAAAAATAAATATCAATGATGCCAGAGTGCAATGCAAATTTCTGAAAATCTTAGTATTTAGTATTTTTGTAAAAGTGGCCAATCACTAGATAGTGTCATAGTGGCATTTTTGTAAATATTGTAAATAAGTTCACTATACCTATTGTCAATCCTACTGTCATTTATTGCTTCTATAAGGCTGTCTTTTTAGATCGTGTAGAACGCTTTATGAAAATCTATGAAAGTGGGGACAAGAGGTTTGTTGTATTCTATAGATTTTTCAATGAGGGTCTTTACTGTATGGAGGTAATCATTGGTATCATTGGTAACATAATGTAACATAATGATTAAAAATAAATCTCATGGTATCTGGACACCATCATTAGATATCAACCAATATCAGTCACATATTACTAATAAGCTACTACTACATGAAACCCCCGAGAACGATCTTAATGACTTGAATAATTGCATTATAAATGCCTTACAAGAAAGTCATCGAGTGCGCTGTCCTAAAAGAAAATCAGATAGTAAAATAGGTCCATATACTGAAACGCTGCTATATCAAAGAAGTCAAATGAGAAGCGATAAGAATGCAGACAGCCACACTCTAAGAGAAATGAATAAAACTGTTTCGAAGGCAATCAGGAGAGATTTAAGCAAATTTCAAACCGATAATATTAAACGTACTATACAGGAAAATAACAGCTTGAAAGTTCTACGTAGAAAGCTAACGAATGGAAAATGCGAAATTCATAAATTAAAAAACAAACAAAATTAAATAATATCACGTAGGGAGGAGTTAATACAGGTCATCAAAGAGTTCTACGAGGAATTATATGGAAGAAGACGACAAGATCAAACAGAAATACAAACAGACATTTCAAAGAAGATCATAACTCTTTCCGAACTAATGCTAGAAATAAAGGTAGATGAGATTCGACAAGCGTTAAGAAAAATGAAAAATAACAAAGCCCCAGGAGAGGATGGAATTGTAATAGAAGCTATCGTAAATGGAGGAGATATGCTATTAAATCAATTAGGAAAACTGTAAAAATTGGAACCAGAACCTCAAATGAATTTTAAGTCACTAAACGTCTAAAGCAAGGATGCTGTTTTTCACCGACACTCTTTAAAATATACGTCCAAGAAGCATTGAGGAATTGGAGAAATAAATGTAGATTTATGGGCATCGAAGTGGGACCAGAAACTCTGTATACATTGTTGTTTGCAGATGATCAGGTGGTGGTTGCAACCGATGAGGAAGATATAAATTATATGAATCGAAAATTATTTGAGGAATATGCCAAATGGGGGCTTACTGTAAACATAAGCAAAACAGAATATTTAAAAATTGGAGGAAATACCACAGATCTGAGGCTTGAAAACGCAGTCATAAAAGGCTGCAACCAGTATAAATATCTAGGAAGCATCATATCAGCAGATAGCAGAGTTAAGATAGATGTACAAAACCGAATAACCCAAGGGAAAAAATGAATCCGAATACTGAATTCATTACTGTGGTCTAATAAAATAAAGATGCATACCAAACTTAGCGTATACAGAGCAATTGTAGAACCAATTACCACATATGGTGCCGAATGTTGGACGATGACAAAGAATGAACGAGATAAAGTAGACGTTGTGAAAATGGATTATCTTAGAAGGTCATGTCGAGTATCGAGAATGGAAAGAATCAGGAATGAGGAAATACGAAACCGTACAGGAATTAGAGATACTCTTTCAGATAGAATACAAGGAAGGCAATTAAAATGGTATGGTCACGTGATGAGAATGGAGGAGGAGCGGTGACCAAAGAAAGCCTTAATGTATGTTCCGCCAGAAAGAAGGAAAAGGGGAAGACCACCAAATTCCTGGAGAAGAGAAATTACAAAAACAATGCAATCTAGAGGCTTAGAAGAGGGAGATTGGAGAGATAGGAAAAGATGGAGGCTGAAATGCGGGAAGCGGCAATCGCCGTAGGACCCCCGTTATATGATGATGATGAAGAAAACTGTTTAATATATGTTTGCAACAATGAGAGGTGCCCAAAGAATGGAACAATACTATAACGTTGCTTTTGCACAAAAAAAAGGAGATAGAACGGACCTAGGAAATTATAGACCTATTAGCCTGTTGAACAACATATACAAGCTCTTCGCTAGGTTAGTGACATCAAGATTGGAGAAAAAATTTGATTTCTACCAACCGAGAGAGCAGGAAGGATTCCGATCAAATTATGGTACCAATGATCACCTCCATTTGTTCTATGTATTCAATAAAAATTAAATTTTTAATAACTAAAATTTAGTTTAGAAACTGCTTTATTAATTCCAAACCTCAGCGTTACTTTATGTATTTTGTTAAAATTAATTTTTTTTTTCGAATTAACAGTTATTTTTACCGCAATATTGCATTACATCTTAAAAGCATTTAAAAAATAATTATAAAAAGAAAATCGTTCCTATATTTAAAATACCTTAGAATCCCTTAGAATCAAGTTTCTGATCTTATGTCATGCGGTAGCTCCTTCATGCGCAAGAACATACTATTACTTCTGTATATCCTGGTTGTAACAACATCGTGCGAGTCGATACATGGTACAGTACATAACACAGAACGAAAGGTGCCTTTCTGAGACAGAAGAAAAAAAAACTGAACAGAAGAGGACTGATAAATGAATAGGACTACAAATAAAAGTATAAAGGTAAAGGGCACAGAAAGGGCCTCAATCACTGTTCTACAGGTTTCGTACAATAAGGCAGTTTGTCCTCCATACAAGGACATAGTCCAATGCCCTGAGTTGACAGAGAACTTATATACCGCAGATTTAAGTCCCTAGGACTGTATAATAGTTAATTGAAGATGTACAATAAACCAATTTTCTGCATATAATCGGTCTAGAATCGACAGCTTGCAGGAGAAGAAAAAAAACTTCCAGTGTCAATAGGATCAGCTAGATCTCTTAATTCTATAAATCGATACATCCAGCAGGTTAAAACCTTTTTCTGGGAAAAATTAGTTTAAGAATATCTCCATCGTATTAACTATTTTAAAAGTATTCGCAAACTTTCTCTCCTTATGTATAATCCACTCGAAAAAGCTCATAAAAAACGTTACAGTTTGCAAAATTATAGAGTGAGTAAATTTTCTTTTAGAATTTGTTAGCCTATCTCATAAGACAAATTTTTTTGTGTACACTAATAATACTAGAACATATTTTGATAATCGGATTGTCATTAAAAACTTCTGAACAAATATTTGTAAATGTACGTTTTCCCGTAATTCTAGTTTTTTGACCGATGATTCAGATTAATTTCTAAATAAGGGCACAGAATTGGACAAAACCTTGAAAGAATTTGAATAATCAAACACTAATAATTGGGGATGTTCTTTAGGAAAATCAGCTATGCTTTGTAAAAGTAAATACGGTATTCGCCAAAATAAACAGTACCGAAATTTAAGCGGTTACGAAATTGCGCACGCACTACGTATGTAGTATACCAGGCGGGATTTAAACTCACTTTGATCTTGAGGTGTACAAGAAGTACCAAGAATTCCAAGAAGAGGTAAGAAATGGTCCCTTATGATTTTTTCCTCTTTTCCACAGGAGTCATCGACAATGACCAGAGGGTAGTAGTACGAAGAAGTGTCAAATCAAAAGTGTTAAATAACTAGAAGAGGCCACTCTGTATGGCGAGTGCCAACAGATCGCTTATCTCTTGATTGCTTCTTCTTTTCCACATAATAATTCAAGGTGACGGACAATGACCAGAGGTTAGATGATGAAGTATAAGATGTGATCGACATTTACCAAAGAATATACTGTTCTCTTCTTCTTTTCCTTTGTGCAGGGTAATCAAAAGTTGTAAGTAGAGTCTGGCCAAATTTTTTGAGTCTAGCCTAACTCGCGTTATAAGTAAAACAACAGCAAAACGGTTTCATATAGATAAAAAAGAGAAGTTACTATACTTTTAACTCCCGTGTTTCAACTATCATTTCAAAGTCACAAGCTAAGGTAGGTACATGCATTAGTATTGTAGGTACATCGGAGTTCATATTTAGGAGAGGAGTGAAAAAACCAAAGTTTCTGATTATTATTCAATAATAAGTACAGACTTAATATAAAAATATTATTTTTAATATGAATGCTATAGTTCTAAATAACAATACAGCTGGTTCTTTATTGTTACTTGGCGTTGTCCTGAATTTGTCTAATTTTATTTTAATCCTATAATGTAGACGTATATACAGGGTACGTAAGATAAACGTCCAATTAGAAATATCTCGAGAACTAAAGGTAACTGAATCATGAAAATTGGAACAAGGGGGTTTTGAAGCGTGAACTATTTAATAAAAATCTTTTCTTCTGTTTGATACTTTTGGTTATAAAGAAAGTTGTCTTTTTCATTATAGAGGATGCTGTCAAAATTGGCATAAAATCAGCATCCTAAATTTTTGCCTAGAGAGGCATTCTATTTTCTATCTCTTTTTCTCTCGAGAATAAAAATGTTCCTTTTGTAAATATATTTAATATTTATTAATATTATTAATATTATTTTATTAATATCATTAAGTAAGTAAGTTATGTTTATGTATATTGTCATTTTTAAATACTTATGAATGTTGTATTTTAATTTGTATTGTATTATAATATTGAGTTATGTTGCAGTGTATTGTATTGTATTTTTATATTAATAACAAAATAAACAATGAATTTTACTGCAGAGTATGTGTAAATTTTTTTTTGCATTCAACTCCTTTCATACATATATGAAAATAAAAATATACATTTTCATTAAAATATTGATTCAATCCTTCATTTACTATACTCATACAGCAAACAGCAAACAAATCACCATATACCTGTATCTGTATCTGTAGAGTAGGGAGGGCGAGTTAAGTTTCACAGCACTTAGGCCACAATTGACCCATTGTGCATCCTCCCAGGGAGCTGTCACCCTTAGCTCATTGTCCATCCTGCCATTTCTAGGAAGGTGGACAAGTCATCAGGAGACATCTCTCTTATGGGGGCAGGTGTGGGCCAGGACTCGCCGAACTCGTACTCTCGTATTAACGATAACTCTGGGCATTCACATAGGACATGCTCTACAGTTTCGTCTTCTCGTTCATACTTCCTAAATAGAGGTGTGTCTGCTAGCCTCAGTGTGTGGAGATGTTTGCTTAGTTGACAATGACCAGTTAAAAAACCAACTGCCAAACGTAGATTTTTCCTGGTCATTCCCAAGTACTTCTTTGATGTTGACTCTTTAAGGCTACTTAGTGTTACCCTGGCAAGTTTACATCCTTTCCCTTCTTCCCATATTTTTACGGTTTGCGTATGGGAGTGACATTTGACAATTTCCGCGATTGTTGTAGTTGACCAACCAAAAAGATCCCCAGGTCCTAAGAGTCTTAGGCCTGCCGCCTTCCTAGCTAATTGGTCAGCAATGCGGTTGCCTTTATTCCTATTGTGTCCTTTAACCCAACTCAGGATGATGGTATTACCATCCGAAGCTTGAGTTAGTGACTCGTGACACTCCATTACTAAACCTGATGTGACACGTGGTCTGTTCAAGGTTTGTAGCGCTTGTCTGCTATCTGTGCAAATCATTATAGTTTTCCCTGCTATACCTTTTTGGGTTATCCCTTTTGCGGCTATGGAGATACCAGTCAGTTCTGCCTGAACTACGCTGGCATTTTTGCCCATACCCCACTTTATTCTTAGGCTCAGTGACGTGGAGTATATCCCGCATCCTGAGGACGCGCTATCTCAGAGTCCATCGGTGTATATGCAATAGGCATTTGCCACGTTTGTCTCCATACACTGTCTTGTTTTAATTTTGTAGGGTTCGTTAAAGACAAACTTTGGTTCAATTGAGTCACAGCCTGCCTGTAGCAGTGGTAACGCATCCAGCTCTCTCGCCAGAAACGAGTTCTCAATTGTCCCATTCCTACATCAAGGTTTGCACCAGCTGAGCGCAGTCGCATCATTGTCACTAGCGCCACCTCTTTGACATATATATCTAGAGGCGTGATGCCAATGATCAACTCCATTGCAGCAGTTGGTGTTGTTTTCATGGCACCTGTTATATTTATGCAAGCATAATCAGAAAAACCCATTCACCCACTTTCAATGTCAAGAGTCAAGTGTGAAAAATAGATGATGTACCAGATCACTTCTTATGTAAATATTATGATTACAAATACCTTTTCAACGAAATATTGTTTCTGGCTGATGTGAGTTTGCACTTTCAGTTTGCTTCTGTATTAATAAAATAAGGTAAAGTTTGAATTATGGTTTTGTTTGGAATAATTACTTGAGAATAATAATTATGATTGGGATCAAAAATAATACCTAACCTAATCCTAATCACCGTAAAAACCTAATAACCGGTTTTTACTTTAAAAATAAAGACCGGTTATAATCGGGACAAAAAACAACCGATAAAACCGGTTATTGCGATGTAAAAAAAACCGGTTTTCGGTTAAAACCGGTAGGTTTTTCCCATCCCTACTTACAATATGTTAACATGTTGCAAAACTGCATCCTTCTCAGAATTTTATTCAGTAGAAGTCTCAATGTTTAATTATTATAACAACTGATAAGTTACAAGTTTGTGCAGAATATGATTAAATGAATATGAATATTATTAAAAAATGTGTTTTTTTTTTTCTTCGCATTTCTGCGATTTATTTATGCAGATACATATTATGTAAATATTCCTTTGATATGGCTATATTAATCTAATCAACATAAAATTTCAAGAATTTAAGAATTCGACTATAAATCCAACAAATTAAAATTTGAAAACTGGCAAGTTATGTTAAGTAGATTCTGTTATCAAAAAATTACATCACCGCATATTTTCAATAAGTAGGATATACCTACTTTTGAAGAACGAAATTTGAGATTAAAGTCTGTAAGTATTTTGACATACTTAATAGACTTCAGAGCTTAATGAATTTAGATATATGATTCGGATTCTTAATGTGTCGTGCATTTCGCTTGAATGTCCTCTGTTCAATATCTTGTCCGATGAGATATTATTTATTCAAGATTAAATGGCCACATTTGTAACAGTATTACGAAGCATTTTATAATTGGTGGCAATTTGGTAATGGTGCATAAGCAATTTTCGTGGATTGGCGAATGTTGCGCAGCATGGCATCTTTTTATTTTATAGACCTCTCTTCTTCTAACCTTCTAACTTTCTTTTTGTTATCATTAATTGAAACGAGTATCATTCTCTTTAGAATTTGTGTCCGAAATAAGCAGTCTTTCTTCCTTTTCGATAAACTTTTATAATAATTTTTTTCCTTTTTTAAACTGCATAATTTGCTTAATTTCTTCCTCAGCTAAGTATGTATTGCCTACTTGCTGAGAGGAACTCAATTGACATAACAGTGTGACGATGGTATGGGTTTCAGGTCACCAGGTTATACGCAATGAAAGAGTTGATGACCTTGCCTGAAGAGTATCAGCTAAAAAATAATTCGGTGCAGATCGTGGAAGTGCCAAAAATCATCGTCCGTGACCGGAAAAAGCCTGGATTCAATGGTAACATTCTTATTTAAAAAATATACCTGGTCAAACACACAGCAAAATATATACTGCAAGGCATAAGTTAGGGATATTGCCAGTATATTATGGTACTTCATTCTGCATCAATTAATTATTTAAATTGATATAAGGTTGAATGCTCGAATAAATGAACTTTGAAAAATTAAAGGCAAATATCGAGCACAATTTTAATAATCAAATCTTGCCCAAGTACTTTCGCTTTCTACAGCATCATCAGGGGCATCTGAAATAAGCCAAGAAACGTTTTTTTTTAATGAAGAAGATTGATTAACTTCGATAAAAACTCGAAGTTAATGGATGATAAAAGTTTTTTGTGATTAACGTTTTACAATTACTTCGTCAAATTTGGGCTATCCAGCAAGCGCAGAATGTAATAAACATGAAATTAAACATTTGTACATAACACTACACTAAACTGTTTGTCCCTTGTTTTAGTGTAGTGTTATGTACAATTTATGTTTAAATTCATGTTTATTACATTTTGCGCTTGCTGGATAGCCCAAATTTGACGAAGTAAGTCTAAAACGTTAATCACAAAAAACTTTTATCATCCATTAACTTCAAGTTTTTAATCGAAGTTAATCAATCTTCTTCATTAAAAAAAAAACGTTTCTTGGCTTATTTCAGATGCCCCTAATGATGCTGTAGAAAGCGAAAGTACTTGAGCAAGATTTGATTATTAAAATTGTGCTCGATATTTGCCTTTTATTTTTCAAAGTTAATTAATTATTTGTATATACACAATTACAAACTATTATAGGTTTTAAAAAAACATGAAAATTTGAGATCTTATAAAGAGAATAAGACCAAAAAATCATTCTAAGTATTGACAAAGCACCTGTATAGCCATTTGAGAATGTCCTTTGTTATCTCAAATGTGATAAATAAATATAATTGTTAAAAAACTACTTAATCGATTTTGCCTCATCATCATATAACGGGGGTCCTACGGCGATTGCCGCTTCCCGCATTTCAGCCTCCATCTTTTCCTATCTCTCCAATCTCCCTCTTCTAAGCCTCTAGATTGCATTGTTTTTGTAATTTCTCTTCTCCAGGAATTTGGTGGTCTTCCCATTTTCCTTCTTTCTGGCGAAACATACATTAAGGCTTTCTTTGGCCACCGCTCCTCCTCCATTCTCATCACGTGACCATACCATTGTAATTGCCTTCCTTGTATTCTATCTGAAAGAGTATCTCTAATTCCTGTACGGTTTCGTATTTCCTCATTCCTGATTCTTTCCATTCTCGATACTCGACATGACCTTCTAAGATATCTCGTTCTCTTTATCTTGTTCATTCTTTGTCATCGTCCAACATTCGGCACCATATGTGGTAATTGGTTCTACAATTGCTCTGTATACGCGAAGTTTGGTATATATCTTTATTTTATTAGACCACAGTAATGAATTCAGTATTCGTATGCATTTTTTCCCTTAGTTTATTCGGTTTTTGTACATCTATCTTAACTCTGTCATCTGCTCATATGATGCTTTCTAGATATTTATACTGGTTGCAGCCTTTTATGACTGCGTTTTCAAGCCTCAGATCTGTGGTATTTCCTCCAATTTTTAAATATTCTGTTTTGCTTATGTTTACAGTAAGCCCCCATTTGGCATATTCCTCAAATAATTTTCGATTCATATAATTTATATCTTCCTCATCGGTTGCAACCACCACCTGATCATCTGCAAACAACAATGTATACAGAGTTTCTTGTCCCACTTCGATGCCCATAAATCTACATTTATTTCTCCAATTCCTCAATGCTTATTGGACGTATATTTTAAAGAGTGTCGGTGACAAACAGCATCCTTGCTTTAGGCCTTTAGTGACTTTAAATTCATTTGAGTTTCTGGTTCCAATTTTTACACAACTAACTGCATTTTCGTACAATTTATATATCGCTCGGATATACGTCGAATCCAATCCGGACCTTTCGAGGACCTCAAACATTTTCTTTAACGGGACACTATCATATGTTTTCTCAAGGTCTATAAATACCAAATGGGTCTCTCTACTTCTTTCGACACGCTTTTCAATTATTTGTCGTAGGATAAATATATTATCAAGGCAGGATCTCCCGGTACGAAAGTTGCTTTGTTCTTCAATATCTTGTATCTGTCTTTCAACCCTCTTCTTTAATATTCTGCTATTTTTGCCTAACTTCCGCAAATGTAGTAACAACATTTGATTTTTTTAATTAGAAAATCTCATTTTAAAGAGCAAGTATTTTTAAGAAAGTCGCCTGTTGAACGTTTTTATCTAGAATGCGAAGTTTTTTTCACAATATTGAAATGAATGAAAAAAAGTCCCTTTTTTGCATAAAATGTCATGACACAGTAAAAGTTTCGATTACCACGAGATAATACGGCCTTCCTATTAACTTCCCCCGTAATTTTTCAAGTGATTTTTCGGCTTTGTTTCATGGAGTAATAAACTAAACAACTTATAAATTTAATTTTTTCCATAGCTAATGTTAAAGTGTTGCTATAACAACTGTTTTGAGTAGATAAAGTATCACTTTAACCGCAAGGGTAGATAAAGTGACACTTTGACAGCAAGAGTAGATAAAATGTTTTAACCTTGTTTTTATTCAATAAAATTTACAAATTCAAACACATTAAATGTAACAACTGAAATTTTACAATTAACATTATTAGAAATATCTATTTTTGGAGCATCACAACTTGTACTCGTTTGCTTAAACACTTGATTCGAGGTACTGGATTGATTTTATATTGGATACAGAGTAATTCACATCCCTAGCAACGGAGCAACACAATTGCGATTTTTGTGCTAAAAATTAAAATTTTCTTTGAAATTCTATTTTTCACATGAACTTGAAGTCTTGCTATAGAAAAAAATGTTGTATTGCACACGACGATAAAATCGCATTATCTTCTCGAGCATAATTAGAGTCTCGACTGACGTCTCGACGGTAAAAAACGCTCTCGAAGATAAAGTACAATTTTATCGTCTTGTACGATAAATAACTATTAATTTAATTATTTATTCCTCTGAATAAAAAAAAAATAGTGTTAATTGTTGATGTAGATAAGTGACTTAATTGATTTATACAGTTGTTTAATTGTATTATTGTTTATTTAATATTTAGCTGTATCCCTAATTTATGCCTCAAAATTTATATTGAACGTACATGTGATAATAGTACTAAATTATTTGTGGAACACAAGCAGAAATCAACTCAGATTCATGGCAGGCTTTCTTACTGAACATGCGCTAGTCAATGAAAACTGTTGCATGGAAACTTAAGCTTCAAATTCTGTAGCAGAGCACCTGAAACAGCCAACCACATCTTCCATGACTATAAGACCTTAGATCGCAATGGCAAACATTTTTTCGGAACTTATCTAATCTATATCTATACAGTGAGATTGCAAAATGTACTATAACTTCGATATTTAAAACCAAAAATCACAACTCAATTAGCTTGTACTGTAAGACTTTAATAGTCACAGTTTACTTTGGAGATACACAGATTCGGATGCAAACAGAGACGCAGTAGAAGCAGACCGAAGCAGCTATTTTTAAAGAACTAACGTCGAAGATCGATTTAACAAAGTATTATATGGCCCCATACCAAATACTACGCATAGACCAATTTGGATAACCATAGACCAATACACACTTATGTAGATGATATTTTAGGTGGATGTAACTCTTTAGAAGAATTGGAACTCTTGTTCTCTTAACTTAAAATTTTGTTAGGTGAGAATTATGTATTATGCACAAAGGTGACAATGGAGGCTTTTTGAATAATATTTATTTTAAGCTGATACGATCTATAAGACTCGTG
>NW_027313720.1:0-19965 GCF_040954645.1 Diabrotica undecimpunctata
CGCGCTATCTCAGAGTGTCATATTTCGCCGCTACGCACGCTGTCATCGTTTCAAAGTACCCCTACCATGGTCACGCACGGAGCGAACTGCATGAATTAGTAACCAAAATGAAGTGCCATTTCTGTTAATTATTTTTATATTCTAGTTTTATAACTTAAAAACCTAATTTCTCAAAACTTGTTTTATTGGACCCACATCCTTTTAGCCCTTAGCTCTTCATATCTTATTTCAAATCCATTGTAATTAAAAAATGTGGGGGTGATTTCTATTCTGACTTGGGGGTCAAAGTAAAATAATCAAAAATACTGACAAAATATGTCCCCCTTTAATAAAAAATCGACGTATCACTGGGTTTTCCAAAAAGATTGTCGCAGTTTCTGATAATGCATCTGTTTCGTTTTCGTCCGATTTTCCTGTATATTAAAAGATAAATTAGTGTTCTAGAAATTTATATGATTATTATGTTTAAAGTTTTGTTCATTTACTTTTTATTGCATTTCATTAATACGCCCCAGAATAAAATGCATATAATATATTTATTGATTTATTGCAGGTACCTCATACTGCATCTATAATTGATACATATTATATTTTTTCTATATTTATAGATATTTTTACTCGTTTAAATAAATGTCAAGTATAATATATATGAGAACAGAGGCTTAGTGAGCTATTTATGTAATAATTATAAAATATTTATTGCTATTTAACGAATGATAAGTGTCACTGTCCAGATACTAATAATATAAAATATAATATAAATGCTTTTACTTTAATACGGGCGCAAGGTGAAAAGATCTCGGTCTGGTGCAAAGAAAGCAGTATTATAAATAAAATTACTGTTTTATTATAGTTGTAAACTTAGTGCATTAACTAGCAAATTTGATAAATTTGTATACAGTACATTTGAGTTTGCAGTACAAGAATTTGCAGTATTTTAGTCAAAACTCAAACCTATAATTGGGTTTAAGTGATGAAGTATCCTTTTTTTTTCATATAGTAATACTCATACATAAAAGTCCTTAAATATTTTGCCAAACTTATACTGAATTTCCACAAAACGTTTATTGTAGGTAGGTACAAATTAACATTATATAAATATGTACATAATTTGTTCACGATAATCTCAATGTTTCGCTGCATTGAGAATTTTTGGGGGTATTCATTAACACAGATATTCATGGATTTAATATATTCAGTATTTTTATCTTAAAATTTAAATATATTTCCTTTCATATTGCTATTTAAAATATTTAATGCAATAACTACCCTGTGTTGTAGTTCGTAGCTACAGAGGTCCGACAAAAACATGGGAGGTGGGAAACTGGAGAATTACAGGACTCATCTCTTGAAGGGTGAACTGTCATCGAATGCGATAGTCTGTGGACTAGTACGCATTTCGATGCGCATCGCCCCGCCTCGAATTTTCCCATTGGCTCTTGACCTGGAAATCCCTATTTATCGCTCAAACAGCGCATATAAATATTGGCGATTTTCAGGTCAGCCAGGGCAGTCCCTCACGGGCTCTCCGAGAGCTTAGTGCTCTCGGGGCTCTGCTTCCTGCATTTATTTTCCATACTCTGAGGCTGAGAATTAGTTCAACTTAACTTGGTGTTTTATTTCGACGAAGAAATTGTCATGTAAGAAATATCTTGCCTTTTTCAAGGCAAGACACTGAAGATAAATATTTTCCAAGTCCATAACCCGAAAATGGACTTAAGTAGAGGAGCTCTCGACAGTATATTCGAAGCCCTCTACAGAGCACCCGGGGATATCAGAAGGTGGTTAGACCCTTAATTATTCCCCCGAGGTGACAGCAAGTGGCGGAAAGATACCATCAGAAGATCAATGAGCTAATAATTACCTTAGTTACGTAACCCAAACCCAAAATAAGTGGTGAATGGAACGAATGTAAAGAAATCAGAAAATTTACACCAAATCAGATACTAAGAAGTAAAGAGCGCCAAAGAAAGGGGGCTGGTTTAATGTTGTGTGCGAGGAAGCTAGTAGAGTAGAAAAAAAATCATAAAAAAAATTAAGGTTTTATAAAAAGATAAACTGCACAAGAAAAGAATTCAAAACTCACTTTAATGTAACCACCAGAAAATTTAACATGCTAATTTTTCCAAAAAAAAAACCAACTGCATTGATATAAGAGCAAATTTACAAAGACGTAAATTGGAGCTGGAAGGTCAGATATTAGAACAAGTGATGGAGTTTAAATATCTAGGCATCAAATTATGTAGCTATGGAAAGCTCGAAACAGAAGTGAAAGATCAAGTGAATAGAGCAAACAGAGCCGCAAGTTGCCTGAATGAAACAATATGGAAAAATACAAATATCGGCAAAGAAATGAAAGGCAGAATTGACAAAAGAGTCATCAGGCCAATAATGACATACGCGGCAGAAAAACAACCTAACACAGAGAGGTCAAAAAGGATGTTAAAAACAGTAGAGATGAACACAACTAGAAAAATTGACAGTAAAACACCATAGGACAGAGCTAGAAGTACAGATAAACGGTGTAAATACAAGGTGGAGAAGATCAGCCACTTCCCAATAGAAAGACGATCAGTAGGAACTTACGGGAGGCACATTGAAAAACAGACAGTCATGTCTACATACAAAAAAGAAGAAAAAGAAACTAAAACTCGTTAAGTGCACTCACATGTGCACGCTTTCATCTTGTTTGATTTTCTCGCTACATTTGAATCTGAATTTATTAGTTCATGCTGCCTGTACGTTTTTTGACGGTGTAACCATTTTTTGAATTTGAACGTGACATATATGCCTTACCCATATTACGCAAAATCTTAGTTTTTGATTTGATCCACTCTGTTTCTTTACGAATCCTTTTTCTTGCATTTTTTCCTTCAACGTCGTTGTTCGATGTTAGATTCTGACTCAGTTACTGAAGTAGACGATTCTTCTGCTGAGTTTAATCCACGTTTTTAAGTTGAATTAGCTACAGAGTCTGTACATCGTAGTGAACGTGCTGACCTAGTGGAAGATGATAAGCCCGATAAAGATGAAGAACTATTTAATAAAGACGAAGAACTATTCGTTTGATGAAAATGCATCAAAATCATAATTTGGATCTTTAATACTATCATCACTATTCTTCTTCTCTCTATTGCGCCGCGAACGAGACTATTATTACATTACAAGTACATACATAAATAGAATTTTGAGATGCCTTTGAAAAAGGTATAATATATGCATAAATAAACAACCGAGGTACAAGTTTTAATAAATCTACCGAAATGCTTCTTACGCAGATTATGGACACTGTAGCACGTACGACTTTCAGAAAGACGTGTGCTGCTCTAGACGAAGAGAATGGTTGAGATGGAGGGATATCAACTGGCATCAAGCAGCACAGAATAGGACCGGATGAAGGAATCAGCTTAGGAAGGTCGAGGCTCGACTCGGGCCGTAGCACCAATTATGATGTGATGCTGATAATGAAATTATCAACGACAGCTAAGATTTGAAGTGAATTTGTGGAGTAATAAGTGAGTAATGAATCTCTTTTAAATCCTGGAAGTATTTTCGTAATACATTCATATTCAAGCCGCGCATTTCTGTTTAGATATAACAAATTATGGTAATTAATAAACCGCCGTGATGATATGTACATTATTTTAAAATTCAATAAATAAACTCACTGTAGCAGAAAACCTTCGGATGTAATGGACCAATACATATTTATATTAAAAAAGTCAGACTTGATTACTCAACATTGACTTCTTTATTTACTTAACCATTAAGGATTTTTTGACATTGGCATATTTGTCAATCGTACCATCACACAATGCATACCTGAAGTAATACTTGAAATTACTAAAATTAAAATTTTTAAATGTTGAAAGACATGTAACAACGTTAGGTGCAGATGCAAAACTTCACAGAAATAATAAACGACAATATTTTGCTTTTCTAAGTACCAGGTTCAAAACTAAAATCTCTAACTGACTGAATTTGTAAATTAACTGCTCTGAATATGGATGTCGATAATTTCCTCGATCTAGATAACAATTTTAGTTAAAATAAGAGACTAACGACTAAAATTCTCCTACTTCGTTAACCAAAAATTTACAGGTTTATTAATGATTCACATAATTTATTACTTGTTAAGACGTAAGTAAATTAAGTAGTCATATTTATACCAAATATAAGATACTTGGCAACTTTTTTCAACTATGTTCTACCGACTTGAAAATCACTTCGCTGCTCTATATTCTCTAGTAATTTTTTGTTTCTTTTTTTGATTATGCCTATAACCTCGCTAAGTAACTTCTTCTTCTTTATGTACCGTCTTCTACCGAACGTTGGCGACCATCAAACGATAGGTTTCCCTGTTTTGTGCCGCATGTATTATGTTCGCAGCTTCTGGTATTTAAAACCAATCTCTCAAGTTTTCAGCCAGGATTTCTTCCTTCTGCCCAAACCTCTTCTACCTTCAATCTTGCCTTTCACGATAAGCTGTAGCAGATTGTACTTATCCTTAAAGAACACATGGCCCAGATATGACGCTTTCCTCCTTTTAACAGTTGTTAACAATTCCACCTCTTTACCCATTCGTCTTAATACCTCTGTGTTGGTCACTCTGTCTGTCCAAAGTATTTTCAGTATGCGTCGATACAACCACATTTCTAGAGCCGCTAACTTCTTTATAGTTGCTGCTGTTAACGTCCACCCTTCAACTCCGTAATGTAGCGTAGAGAGTACGTAGCATTTCGTGGCGCGCCATCGGAGGTTAACGCTTAGGTGGCGGTTGCTTAAGAGCTTTCTCATTTTGATGAATTTGGATCTTGCTATTTCAATTCGGATCTTAATCTCTACGTCTGGGTCCCACTTATCATTTACTGTATATCCCAGATATTTAAATCGGTGTACTCTTTCAATACGTTCGGCTTCAATATTCAGGTCGATATGTTGAATGTTCTTTTTACTGATTACCATACATTTAGTTTTCTTTCTATTGATCTTTAGTCCAAATTGGTTGCCAGTTGTATTTACTCTATTTAGCATCATCTGTAAATCTTCGATGTTATCGGCCAGTATAACAGTATCATCTGCATATCGAAAATTACTTATTGGTACGCCATTAATATTGATGCCCTCGTTGTACTATTCAAGTGCATTTAGAAATATTTGTTCCGTGTACAGGTTGAAAAGCAGTGGCGAGATAATACAGCCCTGTCTAACCCCTCTCGAAATGGTTACGTTTTCACTCACCATATGTCCATTCTTCATGTGGGCTGTTTGATTCCAATATAGATTTTTTATAATCTGGATGTCCTTAGTGTCAAGTCCTGTAAGATATAATAGTTCTATGTTTGATAGTATCGAATGCTTTCTCATAGTCGATAAAACAGGCGTAAACATCTTTCTGTTGATCCAGACATTTTTGAATCAAGACTTGTATTGCAAAGAGCGGCTCTTGAGTTCCAAAACCGCATCTAAAACCAAACTGTGTTTTACTTATGCTGTCTTCTAATTTTGCTCGTATTCTGGAATGAATAATACGCAAGAATACTTTAAGGGTGTGACTCATTAAACTTATAAGGCGATATTCACTACACGTCTTAGAATTCGATTTCTTGGGAAGAGGCACAAATGTAGATTTCAACCAGTCCGATGGATTTTGACCAGTATCGTATATCTTATTAAACAGTTCCAATACTACATTCAGTAGCTAAGTAACTAATAACAGAAATATCTTAGTGGTTTGTATAAACTTGTACCAACAAGTAAAAAGTAGCTTGTAAAGATTCGCTTTGTATTCGTAGATCTTGAAAGATTTAAGATTATGTCCCACTAAAAGGTATTTGAGATATTCAGACAATCAAATATAGAACCTACTTTTGTGAGAGCAATATATTATAACTTTTACAAGAAAACGAAAGGTGTGTAAAGCAAGCATGCAATTTTGTTGAACCCAGCCTTTAAAAGTTCAGTTTACACCCAGAAAAACAAGAAGTAACATTGAAAATGCTGTACAAGATGCTTTACCTATGATGAGACGGAAGATGAGGTGACATTAAGTCCAATGATGGGAACGATCATTTTTAGCTAGGAAATCAAAGTGAAATGATCCAACAAAGCGAAACTTTAATTACTTCATCCTCCTCCAATGACACGACTAAAAGGAATCGACAATCAGAAACTGCCAATAATCTATTTTCCTCCAACGATAAGAAGAGGTCAGCAATAAATCAGGAAAATCAAACGCAATTATTCCTTCACAAAAAAAATCGAAAATTGTACAAGATGGCGCTATTCAAGAACTTATTCATATTAAAAAAGAAAAATTGTAATATTTTAAACAGCATTTCGAATATAAGCCGGATGATGACACTTACTTTCTACTAAGTTTTACCCCATATATTCAATACCCACTAGTGTATAGAAAGCTGTCCCTTAGATCCAAAATCTTACAGTTGGTTATGCAGGAACATGAAGCCGTTTCTTTACCTGCAAGTCATCACCAATCAACTTCTATTCAATTTATTTCGATCTTAACTCCATCACCGACTCCATGACAAGTCAACAAAGTATTCACAGCCACTGACGCCTGCACAGGAACCAAAGTAGTGTAACTTCCATACAGGTTCAATATTTTTAAATAATTGTACTGCTGCAGGGTATATAATCAACTTTCTGCCAAATGATTTTGCATAATTTGTGAAAAAAATATACGTTTCTAAAACAATTAATTTTTACTTACCTTAATGTCAATATCAGTTTATGCTTTGGAGATCTGCACTCTCGAAAATTCAAGTACTTCGAAATGTAACTCTCAATATTCTCTAATATATAGTCGAATGTGGATTTTGTTATTCTCGTGTATTCAAAAATGTTTCATCGTTTCTTCTCAATTCTTCGTATGACCTTCAAAACTCTCCTTTTTTATTTTTGTATAAAAAATAGTTATCTACCCATTTGCTTCTATTTTGTTTTTATTAACAAATATTTCACTAATGGTGATGTTTCAAAAATATACAATTCTGAGATATACTCCATACTTCACACTGTTCATTAATAAAATGAACTAGTTTAGTGTAAGCACACACGCCTCTTAAATTCGTAAGAACTGATTCCTACGAATTCGTACGAATACACTTTCGTACGAATTCTTATCCAATGTAACCGCCGCCTTAGCAAGGTAGACGACCAAGAGGAAGACCACAACCGAGATGGGTAAATGTCATAAAAAGAATAGCTGAAGCAAATTGGAAGTATGGTACCCCAGGATAGAGATCGATGGAATCAGTTGGGGGAGGCCTATGTCCAAAAATGGACGATAGAAGACTAAGAAAAAGAAGATGAAGAAGACTCCTGACTATGCTATACCGTGCTAAAATTTAAAATCTTATTTTTCTCTATTATATTTGTAGACATTTATGTATAAAATTTTATAACTGGTGGTTTTTGAGTATAAGGAATTATAATTTTATGCATTCTTTAATGTAGCTGATAAAGGGCGCCATATATGCCACATATTTGGCATACATTTTCTCTTCAACTTTTTTATAGATAATCGCATTTTACAAATCTTCATAACGCTGATTTATCGCAATTACTTCAGACAACGAAGGAAAAATAGACAAAAACATTTATACTTCTAAGATTTGGTATAAAATACTTTTAATTAAAGTTAATAGATTGTGATATGTTAAAGGAAAAGTAGTATACATTAATATTTTTTTAAATACATCAGTAGGATAATTAATAAATTTTATAGAATTCGACAATATAGGTTTTATATTAAATTAAAGTCAAAATAAAATACATTTTGTTTACAAACCAAATTAAGAATTAGTTAAACTGAATAACTTTTTGTCAAAGTAAATGTTTGTTATGTCCACCATTTTTTTTCATGCATTTATCAATACGTTTCATACAAAATCGGCTCATAATAAATAGCATCAGTGGTTCAAAATAAACTTCCACAGTATTTATTTCTTCGGTTCAGAGTGCTTATGGGATACTTGTAGACAAGCTTTTTCATTGCGTACTATATATCAAAATCTAGCGGATTAAAATCTGGCCTCCGTGGTGGCGAAGAAAAATTACTACTACGACCAATCCAGTGAAGGGGGACGGGACAGAAAACATTGATTTACGAAGAATCGTAGAAAAATATTCAACAACGTTCATTTATTTAACAGCTTTATAGAAACTGATTTCATTTGCGGTAAAATCCAAAAATTTGTTACGAAAGCTGCGCACTTTATCTTTCAAACACATTTTGGTGTTTGTCAAAAGGCACTCTGATCAAAAGATATCTAGTTTTTACCGTCGAGTTAATACAAATTTTATTTAAAAAAATTTCACGCGCGTAACTGAAATTCAAACTTGCAGGTCGCTTCAAGCGTTATCTCCGAGAGAACAGCTTACTCAAGAGAGAAAAAGTGCTAATAAACATTTTTGTTAAAAATTAACTCAACTTGATTTCTTTGTTTGAAACATTTTTTACGGCGTACTGATTCTTAGTAACTAAATGTTTTACGCCCTCCTATCTAAGAGGAGAGTTTTATGGGGAAGCCCGGGGGTGGGAGCGTTGCATCTTTTTTTGAGTCCCAAAATTGACATTCTCAGCAAAATTCAGCTTATTCGTATGATTCTTAAAGTTTCATTGGCATTTTCATCTCTGACGCCTGGAGTAGTAAATTATAAAATAAAATCAAACAAAACATTTAGCTGCGCTAAGAAAGCATGTTGTCGTATAACATAATTATCTTTGAGCTGCTTTTAGGAGAACAAACTTATGCTTATCAATAGGTATTCAGTGATTTGACGCACAAATATCACAATATTAAGAATTATTATGCAGCTGATCTGTAAAATGCGATTATCTCGAAAACTGGTGAGATTTAAAGTTATTAGCAGTTACATTTTTTTTTGTTGAAATAATGTGTCTTTAATATTTTTTGACACAAATAGCGCTAACTTAAAGAGCAAAAAAGATAAGCCCAAATTTATGCCACATATGTGGAATATGTGGCGCCCTCTATCCGCTGTATGCAACAAATTAAATTTCCTCATACACAAAAGCTTCCAGTTATAATTTTTTATACATAAATGTCCACAAACATGAAAGTTATAGCAAAAAATATAATTCTAAATTTAACACCTTGTATCTTTTTTCATATCAATATTTTATAAAAGCAAGTTGTAGTGTAGCCAATTTGATAGCCAACGCATGTTAATCGAGCAGGGCACAAGAAGAAGAAACATGTATATATATATATATATATATATATATATATATATATACAGTAAAATCATTATTATTTAAATAAGTCAATAACAATTATCCCATTTTTAATTTTAAAATATAAATACATTGTATTACACGAGACAAACAGGGGCGTATTTTAATACTATTTGGCCATGAGAGAAATAAAAATAATCTCACATAGTCAGGACGCATATCCTATTCAATATTACCAATATGCACGGAAATATGAATGTTGGCTGTTATAAACAACACACCTAGTTCGATTTACTGAAAATTATTTCTGCAATAATTTCGATTTCAGTACCATCTGTTTTACGTTAATAAATGAAAGTATAAAGTACTCAATGGTCTACTTCAAATATCACGACTGAAAAGAAAAATGAATTAGTTAATTTATGACGGTAATAAAAAAATACAATTACTTTCTCACCTGATATTTTTTTAAATATACATGATAGCATGTCATTTTGCATAAAATAGCTGAAGGTCTATTAACATAGATACATAAATTTTTATTGTTTAATATTGCCTGATGGCTCAAGTAATAAAAAAATAATACTGAATGACATCTGGTAGCTGGTACAATATTCTGGGAATGAAGCACACACTCCGTTCGGCCAACAGAAGAAAAGATCATCAAATTGTGTGCTTCAAATGTGAAGTGAAGGTCATAAAGCAAAATAACTAAGATTGTTATAATAAATGCTTACTAGCGGACAGTAAACTTACCTCAAGAACAAGTTGACGATTTGATTAGAAGCATTCCCCGTCGGATTGAAGCTTGTATTAGAGCTAGAGGTGGCAACACTGATTATTAAAATGAACAACAAGATTGTATCTTTCTTTAGTCAACCATTGCAACGTTTTCATTTGTTCGTGATTTTTTGCGTTTTTGTTTAGTTTAGTATAAAATGTAGTTCATTTTCCATTAAAAAAACTTAGTAATACTTTACAAAATCGGAAATACTGGGTGATTCCATATAAGTTTGGTTGTGTGTATACACTGTATAGTGTATAACAACCTATGTGACTAATTTATCTATTTTGAGCGCTGTCTTTAACTGTTGCTTCTTATTTTGTGGCTTTAATTGGCTTCATTGCATTTTCAATAATTAAATCAAACGTTATTGAAACGTTTTGGATTAAAAAAAAAACAACCTCCGGTTTTAGTTACTCGGTCAGGACATAAATTATTTAAAATGTGTTGAATATTCATAACAAATAAATATGCACGTATTAAAATAATGCCAGGTTGTACAACTTATAATATGAGGATATCAATTCAAAGTTTAATGATTATCATATCATAGAGGTTTTTGTTTTACTTAGCTAATTATCTAGTAAGTACGTGACCAAGAACTTGAGTAAATATTTAATAACGATGACTGAAAACCAACCTTTTAAGATTTTTATTCATAAAAACTTTCAATCTCTAGATTTTCTTTAGCGTTTATAATCGAAATAAAGTGTTAGACTGCAATTTTAGTTCAGTACCTCCGCCAAAAATATCGGATTGTGACATTAACCTGATCTTATTTTATTTGATTAACCTTCATCGGTATGAGATCGATCTACCTTAGTTGTCAAGGTCGACCAAAAATTAAAAGTAATGACTTTGCTCTTACCAGCTCACGTCAGTTACTGAAAAGTGAAATGCATTTTTGCATAAATTTTATTTTATGCTTCAATCAAACGAGGAAATAAAAGTGAACGTAAGGTCTTACATTTTTAAATGATATAAGAATTGTTACCAACTTTTTGTAGAGCATTTTCTTTTTTGTTTTTTGTTCTTTCGTGATGTAAAAAAATTATCCGGATCATTTTTAGTCCTGATTATAACTTCATACACAGATTAGGTCAAGTCATACCTATTGTGTGTTAAAACAAGTAAATTTTGGTACCGATTTAATACTTTAAAGTGATCATCAAATTATACAGGGTGTTTCAAAAAGGTATGTCATAAATTAAATCACGCATTCCGGCAACAAAAATAAATTGATTGAATCCAACTTACCTTAGTACAAAAGTGTACACAAAACAAGTTACATCCCTTTGAAGTTACAAAATAAAAATTGTTTTTTTTGCATTATCTCCTAAACTACACGCGCTATCTCAGAGTAAATGGACACGTTACTTTCTTGTTCTGAAAGCATTTTTCATACAAAAGAAACAACAAAATCTAAGCGCACAGAAAAATTTTAAGGGGGGTGTGCAGCCCTAAGTCCCCCCAAACTTTTGAGTACGTTCAAATCAAATAAATTTTGTGGCATCATTAGTTTAACACATTATTTTTAAAACTTTTTTGCCTCCTATCACTTTTTTCAAAAAACGTTTTTATTGAGTTACGGCTCTTTTCATGAACTTTAAAAAATTACGTGCAACTAAATAAATGGCTTAAATGAATTAACAAGTACAAAAAATGTCTATAATCTCTATAAATATGATATTTCAATAAATGTTCAAAATGACCCCCATTTTCTTTAATACACATTCGGTATCGTTTTAATAAGGAAAACCTAATGCGCTGAAAAATCATATTTTTCTGAATTGATTTGCAGCTTCAATTATTCTAACCCTCAATTGTTGTTCGTCCTCTATTGTTACAGAAGACACTTTCTCTTTCATAAACCCCCAAAAGCAAAAGTCCATGGGGTTAAGAGGACTTCTGGGTGGCCAAAAAATAAGTGCGTCACGACCCCTTCCAATCCACCGACCAGGATACTACCTGCAAAGGTATTCCCGGACTTAATTACTGTAATGCGATGGAGCGCCATCTTGTAGAAACTACATATTTTGCCTTATTGCAATATTCACTTCTTCCAAATACTCTTGTAAATCGTTTGCCAAGAACTGCAAACAATTATCACCATTTAAATTGTTGGGAAGAAATACTGGGCCTATTAGATTGTTATCCATTATTCCTGCCCAGACATTAACTTTGAAAGTCCTTTGGTAATGAGTCGTTTTTTTGGCGTGAGAATTTTCGTCGGCCCAAATATGCTCGTTATGATGGTTTGATATTCCATTTCTACTGAAGGTAGCCTCGTCGGTAAACAAAATATTTCTAATAAAATTAACATTTCGAGTGTTTTCCATTAACAACAATCGCAAAATCCAATCCTTTTAGGATAATTCTCAACCAATAACTCTTGAACCGTTGTTAAGTGATAGGGTTTAAGCAGCTGATCCTTCAAACGCCTCCAAACCCTTACGTGAGGAACATTTAATTGAGCAGCTCTTACCCTTGTACTTGTTCCAGGGACTTTTTCAATGATTTCTAAAATGTCTTCATCAGTTGCATGCATTATTGGACGACCACTATTGCCAGCAACTTGCGGTTGTAATGTACCCGTTTCCCGTAAATGACGATCAATGGTCAGAAATAATCGTCTATGGAGTGTATTTCGATTTGGGTATTTTATTGCATAACGCCTTGCGGCTGCTGCACTATTTCCCTGACATTCACCTACGATATTCCCGATAGTTTATTGAAATTATAATTTAATCTGATCCAACTTACCCAAAGTTAAATGCATATCTGCCATTTCCTGAAATGTGTAGGCCATTGTAATATCAAAATTGTTATTAATATTATTCACACGATAAATGATAGCTTCAAATTATTGACTATTATTGATGGAACTGTTTGTAATTATTGTATCCGTAGAAACTATTTTTAATTTTATGGCCAACTAAGAAAAAACTAGTTTTTCGAAAAAGTGATAAAAGGCAAAAAAGTTTTACAAATAATGTGTTAAACTAATGATGCCACAAAATTCATTTGATTTGAATGTACTCAAAAGTTTGGGGAGATTTTTAAATTTTTTCTGTGCGCTTAGATTTTGTTGTTTCTTTTGTATGAAAAATGCTTTCAGAACAAGAAAGTAACGTGTCCATTTTTATTACAAAATCTCAAGTAGTTTAGGAGATAATGCAAAAAAACAATTTTTATATTGTAACTTCAAAGGGCTGTAACTTTTTTTGTGTACACTTTTGTACTGAGGTAAGTTGGATTCAATCAATTTATTTTCTTCCCCGGAATGCGTCATTTAATTTATGACATACCTATTTGAAACACCCTGTATATAATAGCAAAATTTCTTTAGAATCTAATCATGTAAAAATGCAGTTTGATGGTAATTTACGTATGGTCGAGGGGAAAACATATTTGTGGGTAAGGGAATACTGTGACTGTTATCGCTTACTTTTTTTATTTGTTAATTCATGTAAAACTAAAGTTTAAAGGTAATTTGCGTATGTTCAATGGAAATATGGAAAAACATATATTTATGTGGTAAAGGAAAACTATGATGGTTATCTCTTACTCTTTTATTTGTTTTTTTTTTATTTACCAAAAAACCCGCTTTAACTTAATAAGGGTATTGCCGAATGATAACAGTTAATTACACTTTACTTAGTCAATCAATGTCATTTAAAAACAGAAGTAAGTTATCTATAGTGTTTTTTGAGTTTAAAATGTCTTTAAGATTTTTTTGTAAATAGTATTTAATTCTGTGACGATTGAAATATTCGCACTTTTCCACTATTTTCCACAAATTTGGCATTCTTCTTTTTTAAACAAATGTTCATGAGAAAACTGGTTATGCCTGACTATTCTTCTTCTTTATGTGCCATCTCTTGGCAACCACCATGACAATTCGCACTTTCGATACCGCTGCTCTAAAGAGGTCAGCAGAAGTGCAGTTAAATCAAGCTCTCAAATTGTTTAACCAGAAGATGCGTCTTCTTCCGCGACTCCTTCTACCCTGTATTCTTCCTTGCATTATTAATTGCAGCAAGTTGTAATACTCGCCCCTCATGACATGTCCCAGATATTGCAGTTTTCTAACTTTAATTGTATTTAAAACCTCTTTATCTTTTCCCATTCTTCTCAACACCTCGACATTCGTGACTCTATCCACCCAACTTATTCTTAATATCCTTCTGTAGGCCCATAACTCGAAGGCTTCTAATATGTCCGAAACATCTTTCTTTAATGTCCAAGTCTCCAACCCATAAAATAATACGGAAAACACGTAGCATCTCAGAAGTTTTATCTTTAAAGAAATTGAAATGTCCCTGCTGCAGAGTACTTTTTTCAGTTTGTTGAAAGAATTTCTTGCCTGTCCTATTCTTACCCTAATCTCTTCTGTGTACTCATTATTTTCGTTAATTATTGTACCCAGATATTTATATTTTTCAACTTTTTAATTTGTTCTGCATGCATTGTTATGTTTTCTTGGCGCTGTTTTGCTTTTATAATTACCATAAATTGTGTCTTTTTTGTGTTTAGGGACAGTCCGTTTTCTTTACTGACTTCTACCACTCTGTCAACCATTTGTTGTAAATCTTCAAGACATTCCGCTAATAAAATAGTGTCGTCGGCAAACCGTATATTATTGATTGGTCGGCCATTTACTTTTATTCCCATAGTTAGTTCTTCTAGTGCTTCCTGGATTATTTCCTCTGAATGCAAAGTAAACAAAGTATGAGACAGGACACCGCTCTGCCTGACGCCCCCCTCAATCTGTATTTCATTTGAAAAGACGTTGTTCTCTTTTACCACAGCGATCTGATTATAATAGATAGCGCTAATGATCCTGATGTCTCTCATATCTAAGTTTTTCTTTTCAAGTAATTTGATAAGACGGTTATGTCTGACCTTATCGAAGGCTTTGTTGTAATCCAAGAAACACAAACACATATATACTGACTGATTAACATCCATGCACCATTGCACAAGTACATTCACAACGAACAGGGCTTCCCTCGTTCCCCAAGTGTGTTGTGTATTCTCCGGTGTATCATTTTTAAAAATACTTTGAACGTATGAACGTATATTTAAAAATACTTTGAACGACTCATTAAACTTATTATCCGGTGGTCACGGCATTCTACCACAGCGATCTGATTATAATAGATAGCTATAATGATCCTGATGTCTCCCATATCTAAGTTTTTCTTTTTAAGTAATTTGATAAGATGGTTATGTCTGACCTTATCGAAGGCTTTGTTGTAATCCAAGAAACACAAACACATATATACTGACTGATTAACATCCACGCACCATTGCACAAATACATTCACAGCGAACAGGGCTTCCCTCGTTCCCCAAGTGTGTTGTGTATTCTCCGGTGTATAATTTTTAAAAATATTTTGAACGTATGACTCATTAAACTTATTATCCGGGGGTCTTGTCATTCTATGTCTAAGTAGTAAACGGGAAATACTTATTTGCTTTCATCTAGATACCTCGGGTGGTTGCCATGGTCCAATCTTATTTTTTTATTTCCTGAAGCTTTGATGGTTTGAACTTTGAGTCCATTTTCAGTTTTAGACGCATCTGTATAGTATACTGTGTAATCGGAATGGAAGTTAATTAGATCTCTGAAGAGTTGTATGATAAGATTAAGGTTGGTGCTATTTTTTTGGGAATTGTAATAGACTGCATTTGACTGTTTTTTATTTATAATTTTTATAAAACAAGTTGAAAATGAAGATATATTTTTGTATCGATGTAAGGGTGGAAATTGCTTCCAGTTAAGTAGGTTCATTGCATGATAAATTCTGCGGGAATATGGGAGGTTGAATTTTGAAGAATCATTAGCCATGGCTATGTATAAAATGTTATGCTAGAAGTCCTTTTATTTGTTTAGTTGTCTGAAAATACAATTTGTATATACTCCCGACTCCATACTCCAATACAGACAATAAATAGAGTAGTAAAGATGGCAAGTGACGGCTTCCCCAATAGGAAGACGATCAGTAGGAAGACCACGGAAACGATGGAACGACAACTTACTGGAGGCAAATTGAAAAACAGACAGAGTCATGTCTACATAAAATGAAAAACAAGAAGAAAAAGAACTTTTCAGTATCACACTCTTGTCAGAAATTTCACTCCAGGTTGGTCGACCCGTATCTTTTTCTATCGTGGTAAGGATTGGTGCAATATCACCATCTGCAAGTTGTTCAGCACGAATAATTGTGGAACTTCAATGCTCTCCTGGTCCAATTTGGGTCCTTATACAATTGACTATACCTAATGATTTTTAACCATCGACTAACCTGTCCTTCGGGGTTCTTGAATTGGAAGATCCATTGAAGAGAGGCGTGATCGGTATGAATAAGGAACTTTCGTCAATATAGAAACTTATGGAAGTGTTCCAATGTTTTCACCATTGCAAGTAATTCTCTTCGTATTATACAATAATTTCTTTAGGCTTTGGAGAGGACTTTACTAAAGTATCCAATAACTAGAACCCACGTTTCTAATATCAGTATCGACTACGAAACTTGCTTTGGAATGTGGTGATGACAATATTGGTGCAGTAGTGAGGGAATCATTCAGTCTAGCAAAAGACTTTGTCTCACTGTTCATTCCAGTGTCAAACTGTTGGTCTGGTTCCGTTAGCTTATGTAAAGGTTTTGTAATGCCAATAAATCCTCCTACAAAGCGACTATAGTAAACCCAAAAAAGGATCTTAATTGATGCTTTTGTACAGAAACTGGCCAGCTCTTAACAGTTTTTATTTTCTCAGGATTGGTACTCACTTCCTCAGATGAAAACACATGTCCAAGGAAGGTCACTTGTTTTGCAATAACTGATCTTTCTTGGGATTTAATTTTAGATTCGCACTTCTCAATTCTTTGAAAACACTGGTAAGGTTATGGAGATATTCGTCAAAAGTTTGGCTATAAACAATTACGTCATCTAAGTAGATGAAACAAATCTTTCAATGTAATCTCCTCAACGTTCAAAGGTGGCTGGGGCATCACAAGGACCAAAAGGTAGGACAGTGAATTGCCATAGATCTTGACCAGTCGAAAACGCTATCTTAGCTTTGTCTGCTGGCCCCATCTCCACTTGCCAATATCCACTTTTCAAATATAATGTAAAAAACTATTTCGCTCCAGTCACAGCATCCAAGGTGTCACTAATGCGTGGCAATGGCTTCTAGGAACTTGTTTTATGTTTTTCATATTATAATTTGTGTACAACTTATTGAAGTCGCTGGTTAAATGGTTAAAATAATAACGAAAAAAATGAATTTAAAAATCAAGAAAATAGTTGGCGAAACTTATTAATGTTATCTGTGGAAAGAAAACACACTTACCGTTTGAATATGGTGTATTAATTGTAGGAAGCGGAGTAGAATAATGGCTGAATCCCTTGGTGAGAACCGCAAATATTTCACAATTTGTATCTGTCTCTTGACATTTTTTTGCTAAAAAGTGCGGAGTACAAAAGATGAACTTTTGACCAATTCTCCTTTACTTCAAGCTTTTTGTTTCTGGACATAAGCATAGTCAATCCAAGAAAGGTGAAGAACTCATCTAAATAAAGATGTTTCCATTTTTTATCATTTTTTTGCATAGCATACCTGTCAGTTTCATCAATTATATATTTGGCTGTATCCTCGGTCAAAATTTTCAAAAATAATCTATTGCCTTTGGTTCTTCCGTTAAGTCCATCATTCCCTGTACTCCGCTCTGGCTATCATCAAATTTATGTAACTTGAGGACGAATTGATTTTTTTCCCACTGGATTTGTATGTCACTATAATCTTTTTCAATATTATTTTGATCGTTTGCATCTAAGTTGTTACAATTCTTTAAGATTAAATCTTTATCAATTTCTTCTTCAGCACTGCTTTCTTGATCACTGTCTCCAGTTGGCAAATATTCACTCCCACTATCAGAAAATGGCTCCTCTTCACTATCAGAAAACTCAGGTATGTCCAGTATTTTTAGTAAATTAGCCACTTCCTGTTGGGTTAATCCACAATACGAATAATGATCATTTGTACTCTTAATATTAACTTTAATTCTTTTGTTCGAAGGCCCGGCGTTCTCGTTACACGACATTTTAGTTGCTACTGAAACACCTGGCGACATAGCGACCGGAAATTTCAAGTAATCTGTACGTTGCAAGCGCATCTTTCTCTCAAGCCGAGTGTCGCATATATCGGTCGGTGACTGATACAAACGACACTCGTCTGTGTGGCAAATTAAGAGCTCATGATATATCCACCAGTCGTCTCCCTGCCAATTTCATTTTAAAATTTTGGCTGATTAATAATACACTGGTCTTTGGAGACGGATAAACATAGTGACATATATATCGGTCAGTCGTCCGTGTTGCAGTTTTCTTTCTGTCCGATATATATCCGATATAACAATATGCGGTGTTTCCCAAGCGGTCACCCATCCAACCCGTAACACGCTTGACTTCGGTGATCGAACGAGAACCGGTATATTCAGTGTGATATGGCTATTGCCCAATCTATCAATAGGACTTTTCATAAAAAAATAGTGTCAGTAATTTTTTTTACATTTTGTAATCAAACAGGTTAGGTTAGTAATATAAATAACATAGATAATTAATATAAAAAATACTAAAGAAAGTCTAGTTATTTAAAAATATAAGGTGCCACAATTAGCAAATCAATTTTTTTTAATCGATTATTATTATGATACCTGTACGAAAAACAACAACGAAGCGCTGTTGTTATGGAATACAATGTAAGAGTGATACACGCTCTAAATCATTTAAAGACAAGACATATATTATTTTATAAATTTTCTCAAACCTATATTTCTGTATTATAAGCAATGTTATTTCTTTATTAAATAACAATATTTATTTAATAAATATTTGTTTATAAATTTATAAACCTATGACGTATAATATATAATATATATTATATAAATCTGTCTGTACGAAAAACATGGAGGCTGATGAAAAGTCCTTTATCGACATTTATTTTGTTAATCTCGTTAATCCCAAGTTCCTTTATTATACGTATGTCGCCATCTATTAGTTATATTGCGATTTAAAATGAAAATCGAAAATAAAGTCTGTCGAGAAAAATCATAATAGTAAAGGAAGTTGTGGGTTTTACATTGAAACAACAGAAGTTTCCATTTTGCATTTGATAAATTTTAATGTCAGTTCGTGACATGTATGTCATTATATTTGGCAATTTAAGCATTGTTTAAAAACCATTTAAAAACATTAAATTTTTATTGATTACTTAATTGATTTAAATTAAAAAATTGTAAACGGTAATTTAGCTTAATATGCATGTCAGTATATGCAAGTGGTTAAAATTCCAACCATAGATATATTTATTGCACATACCACACTATGTAGGTTTTTTTTCGATGGCTATATATGATCTTTTTAATCAAATAAAACTGATCTAAATAATCTTAAATTATTTATTATCGTATCGAACGTTCAACGTACTTAAGCTCCAATAAATTCGTGTAATTTATGTGGTAGAAGCATGACATAAAACGAAAAATTAGCACAGAGTAATTATGCTAGTAGTTGTTGCTCTGTGAATGTTAGTGGCATAGAACAAGTATCACTTTTGACAAATGTCATTCGTTATGTCAACAAGAATTATTTTGTCCTATCCAATTATGCAAGTTTATTATTATTTATAACTTCAATTGAAACTTAATAAAATGAAATTAAATTTGATAAAGAAGATCCATTTATACAATTTATATTCAGGAGGGAGTTATTGAAAGAAGCTAAGTGAACGACAACAGGTCTTATCTGGATTATCTTCTGCATATGGCAAATCAGATATCACTGTTTACATTCAAATACTGATAGTCTGCACTTTATTTCTGCAATATAAAACAAACATGCCTATTCCACCAATAACAACCGTCTTGGAAACTACTCTGAGATAGCGCGT
>NW_027313721.1:0-19951 GCF_040954645.1 Diabrotica undecimpunctata
CGCGCTATCTCAGAGTTAGCAAGCTTGCAGGAACAACACTCAACATCCAATTCGAAAACACCCACACTCGCCTACAAAAAAAAAAACACCAAAGTACCTTTGGGGTGATTCTTGATAGAAGCCTATCTTTCAAGTAACATTTGTCAAAAACAGGCGGAAAAACTTAAATCCAGAAACAACATCATCCAGAACCTGTGCGGCACAACATGGGGAACATCGGCTTCGACCTTGCAATAATCTGCCCTGGGCCTTGTCTTCTTAACCACGGAATGCTGCTCTTCAGCCTGGCTTAACAGCCCACATATACACAAAGTAGATGCCCAATTGAACAATACGATGAGAATGATTGCTGACGTTATCAAATCCACCCCTACGCAATGGCTCCCAGTACTGAGCTACCAATCCATCGAGATATAGATGCTGCCCAACGGTAACCATCTACGCTCCAGGCTAACACCAATAAAAACAGGATAGACTGCTGTGGAAAATGAGCTCAACTTAATGAATAACTTGTTCACGAGAGAATGGATGGAACAACAAAATAGCAGATTACCCTACATCGCACAAAAACCACCAGGTTTTGACTTGCCACGCAACACATAGACTATGCTGAACCGAATCAGAACCCAACACCGGCAGATGCGGTTACATGAGGCACAAATGGGGTAAACGTCCATCCCCACTCTGTGACTGCGGACAACTACAAACCATCTGTCACATCACAGAACTGTGTACCAACAAGATCCTATCATGGTAGGTCAGAGGATTTCCTAATAGCGACTCCGGAGTCGATAGACTATATAAATAAGATAAATGTTCGTTTGTAAACATATGTATTAATGTTTTATACAAAATATATGTAAATGTGTCAAGTGCCATACGATAAATGAATATGGTTTGTTTTCTCTCGTGGTACTAGAATGTATTTTCTGTACGTTTTTCACCCATTTGTTCTTGTTATGACAACTTACACGATGCCTTTTTTAAGTATCTACCATTTTTGCAATTACCTATCCACATCTAGTATATCTTCTGCTTTCATGTACCATATCCTCTAAGAAGGTTGACAATCATCATGGAAATACGCATCTTGGATATTACTGCTCTAAAAAATATTCTTTTTGTCTACTAATAAATTTGATAGACAGTTTCGACGCCACTGTCTTGAATGTCATGCCATCATTCCGCTAAGTTTTACCACAGTAATCGACGTGCAAAGCTATCCGTCACCTTCTCTAATATTTATTCCTAGTATCGCAAGATACCAACCCTTGTCATCGTATTTCAAATTCCTGCGGGTATATAATTACGTAAAGAACATAGCCCCCCAATTTTTATACTTTATTCATAGAATACGTTGTGGGTTGCGATATTCGAACATGCTTCAAAAGTGTTACGTGTCCGAGAAATAAACTCTCTGAAAAATAGTGTTAAGTCGGATAAGAAAAACTGTAGACTCTTGTAAATATGTATAAAAAATAATGTAGAAAATTCATAATTTTTGATAAACGCGGGTTTTACGTTATTTACAACTTTGATACAACTGATCAACCAAGATAATAATATGTATGTATATCGAAAATTGAGATTTAAAAAAACATAAAATACTATTTGGTTCTATGAATTTGTTACTCGTGGAAAAAGCTGGGTTTTATTTTATTTATCACTTTGATTCACAGGATTACGAATCCCTAGGTCTGACCGGATCAACAGAAATATTGCATTAACCCTAAAATCTCAAAGGGCCGACCCTGATCGAACCCATGTCACTTCTCGACATCATAATATCTGGATTCAGAGATACCTCGAGATCCATACGAATTCCTTTGTAATGAGTCGAATAATTTTGTAGATTTACGATTCGGGTTGACCGGTGGGGACATTAAACAGAATGATCTTAAATTCAACGTGAAGATACAACAAAAGGTTTATAGTCTTCTTCAAATCGCCGGCAAAGCGTCCAAGCATACAGGACGTCAACGGTTTTTTAAAGTTAAATACTTTCATGAGCACAAAGCAATTAACTCAGGATTTACTAACATGTAATAAATAAGTAAGTACTACTAAAAAATATTAATTAGAACATTCCTTTGTTCTTGATCTAATATGTTTTAGCTATTTTCTGATTTTTCTATATATTTCTTTTTTTCTTGCGACGTACTTGATATGTTCCTTATAAAACGAGCTCTTCATAATTTTTTTTTTGATTTTTGCAATATCTTCTGAAATGTTTTATTTAATACATAATTATTGCTTTATTTTGTATATTAATTTATAATTACTTTATGATTAATAATCCAACAACCCATTTAGAGAAAACAACAAAAGCCATTATCCATAAAACCCTCTCTTCCTGTTGACATAAGACAATCTCTCCACGCGCTAACCTACGCGCTATCTCAGAGTTCTTCCAGAAGACCTCGAATATATGGCCTACCCAAAATTCACAAACCCGATAATCCTCTACGTCCCATTGTCAGTGCATACAACTACCCTACACAACCATTGGCCAAGTACTTGGCCCAAACGCTACAACCTCTCGCCGAAAATACTTCATCCTTCGTCAAAAATTCTTTTTTATTTTATCGAACTTCTTAAACAATACCATATCTCATCGTCAGGCCTTCTAGTAAGTTTTGATATCTCTTCACTCTTTACAAACATTCCTATAGACGAAACTCTAAACATGGTATGTCCAACACTTATTTTATCTTCCTAAATCAATTCTACAGACAAGTAAATGGTTCCGAATGGGGTCTCCACTATCTCCAGTAATTGCCAATATCCTTATGGAAGACTGCGAGATCCGAGCACTATCCACATCAATGCTCAAACCCACATGTTGGCTACGATATGTTGACGATATATTCGTCATTTGGTCCCACGGCAAGGATGCCTTGGTGTCTTATCGAATCCATCTGAATGGTCTACATCCTAGTATCCAGTTCACGATGAAGGTGGAAATTGATTCATCCCTACCGTTTCTCGACGTTATCACAAAGAAAAACCAATCCCAAGGTTTTCTTCACTCTATTCTCTATCATTGTGCTCAATTCCTGAATTTAAAAATAAAATCTGATCAAATTGACAATGATAGGATATTCAGAAGACACATAACATGTAAAGGCACCCAAATGTTAAAACAATCACTAAAATCTGTGGATTGATCGTTAATAAACAATTCAATAACAGCAACGGAATTAGCTGAGTTCATAATTGACACATATGTAAAATTAACTGAAGTTTGCTTTCCAGTAAAAAAGTCAAGAATTCATTTTGAGGCACCTGTTTCTTGGTTTGACGATGAACTAAGGAAAATGCGAGTAAACCTTTCGAAGATAAAAATTACTGCTAACCTTACTAGTGATTACACTCTGTATAATCAATTCAAAAAACACTATCAATTAACATTATCAATAAAGAAAAAACTGGCATATGAGCAGTTTTTCTTAAAATCTGATAATATATCTCGAGATTCTTGGAAAGTCATCAATTATCATAGGAATAAAACTCAAAATATTTCTTCATGTAGTATTTCATCAAACGAGTTTAATAATTACTTTACTTCGGTAGCGGGAAATATATTGAACTCGTTAGATGAGACAGATGAAAATGATGCCATGAATTTTTTGGAGGGAATATACTCCCCTTGCCACTCGTTGTTTTTAACACCTGTTAGTGATACTGAAGTTAGGAATACATTATACAGCTTGAAAAACTCAAAATGCACTGATTTTTACTTCTTAAACAAACAATTAGTGATAGAAACTCTGGATATTATTATTGATAAACTGGTCATACTTTATAATCTTTGCCTTATCGAAGGAATTTTTCCCGATGTATTAAAAGTAACAAAAGTGTTACCGCTACTCAAAAAAGGATCTCCAGAAGAAATTGAAAATTATCGCCCTATTTCTATTATTCCCATTCTTGGTAAAATTTTTGAAAGTATTTTGAATAACCGCTTAATAGAGTACATAGAAAAGTACAAAATACTTCATTGTAATCAATATGGTTTCAGAAAAAAATGCAGCACTACTCAAGCAATTCAGGAAATTGTAAGGGAAGTAGTGGATGGCCTAGAGAGAGGTCACTTCGTGTCTTTAACATTGTGTGACTTATCTAAGGCTTTTGATTGTGTCTCACACACTTTACTTTTAGACAAAATGCACAAATATGGCATAAGGGGAAATGCTCTTAATTTATTTCGATCGTATTTAATAAACAGAAAACAGGCCGTTTTTTAAATAATAACTACTCCAATTTTCACAATGTTGAACATGGAGTTCCCCAAGGGTCTATATTAGGACCTACATTTTTTCTTCTATATCTCAACGATATATTTCATTATACCCACCCCTTAAGGTGTATATGTTTTGCAGATGATACAACCGTTATTAGTACCGACCAGAATCAATATAATTTAAATAACAAGATAGGAAACGATGTGCTTAAAATTAAAAACTGGTTTACACATAATAAACTAAAACTAAACGAGGATAAAAATCAAAATATAGTTTTCAGTTCAGATCGAAGACACATTTTTGGATATAGCATCAAATTGTTAGGGATTTTTATGGATGACAACTTAGATTGGGGCATCCATATAGACAACTTAAGATCTAAACTCGCCAGTACAATATTTGTAATGCGTAACCTGGTTTATTTGGTACCTAAAAGTACCCTTAAAATGTGTTACTTTTCATTGTTTCATAGTCATATACAATATGGAATAGCTGTTTGGGGCAACTCTGGTCATGCCGACAGAATATTTAAATTACAAAAGAAGGTGGTGAGGATACTTGCTGGAGCGGATTTAAGGGATCATTGTAAACCATTATTTTTGAACATGGGTATTATGCTTCTACCTTCGCTTTATATGTATGCAACACTGTTGGAAATTCACGATAATAAAAATAAGTTTACTATAAACTCCCAATTACATGATCATCTAACAAGATCGAGGGATTTAATTAGGTCACAACGATTCAGACTATCAAAGAGCACAAAGAATTCAATTGATATTCACTTGTATAACTATCTGCCTAACGAAATAAAAATTCTGTCTCCACCACTGTTTAAAAATAGGATCAGAAAGCATTTTTTAACATATTGTTTTTACTCAAAGACAGAATACCTCAATACACCTTTATAACGTGTACCCAGTTTGGTCAGAATACTGTCGATTTACTATCTACATATCACATTGTATTATTGCTATTAAAATGTACTAAGTTTTATGTATTAGTTTATTTAGTCATCGATTCGGGAATATTCTTAATTATTTGCACATTTTTGTTACTTCCATATTTCAAAGATTTTTTATGTGACAGTTTAGGTTTGTTTTTTTTTTTGGTTAGAGATTTTTTTATCTTAAATTTTTAATTTTAATTCTTCTGCTAATACTTACATATGTATATTACTTTAGCCAATATGGTTAAGTTAATTTTAAGTTTACATTATTATATCTTTTATTGTATTTTTTATACGGACTTCAAACTTTATGTAAAGTGGTCAATAAACGTTCTATCTATCTATCTATCTATTTATCGAAAACCCACCCATACCAATCGTTGCTTGCATGCCAATTCTTATCATCCACCTTCACAAATAAATTCAGTCATTAATACACTTGTCGCCAGATCAATACACCTTTGCGATGATGCAAGAAGACCCGCTAAGCTTTCTATTTTAAAACAAGCTCTCATCCAAAAGGGTTACCGCGAAAATCACATCAATAGGAACATTCACAGACAATAATCTCCAACTAAATCTCAACCCAAACACCCAGACTCTTATCACACGAAAGCTTTTCTTCCTTACATCAAAGGTGTCACTGACAAAATCGACAAAAGTCTTAAATCAAGAAGACTAAAGACAATATTTACCCCTCAACAAAAACTTTTATCTCTTGTCCGATCAATCAAAAACAACATGCTAAATGAACAACACGGAGTTTATGAAATTCCTTGCGCAGACTGCTCCCGATCCTATATAGGCCAAAAGAGCAATGGATATAGGCCAAACACATCGTAGAATCCAAAATAGGATTTGTGAACATTCATTCATTCAATTTTGTGACATTTTAATAATGTTGTTCTGAAGCTATTTTCTTGTGGCATGTTAAAGTAATTAGTATTTAAATGGGAATAAGCCACAATTAAAGGTTAAAGTACGTTTATGGACGTTTCAATTTCCACTTCGGAAATTGTTCTCGATTTCCGAAAACGTTAAAGTTAAAAACGTTGCAAGGAATATCGTTTATAGTACAACCTATTAGCGGAAAAACGTTGCATGTTCGTTAACACTAGGTACACATGCAACGTTTTCCTTCTACAAAAAATTACTTTTTGGTTTTTGGTGCCCAGTAGTCTTCTGTTCTGTGTTATTTATATTAGTAATACAAATAAACAACACTTAAATTCACAAAATTTGGTAAATAATATTATTAAAATAGTTTTTTGGTATTATCTGACAAATTTCATTTTCTGGTTTGAACATTTTTCCGGGCAGGTCTTCATTTATTGATTTTTATTGATTATTACAAAAAAAAAATTGAGCTGTGTTACGGGACAAAAGCATCATTAGAAAAACAAAAACATGAATATACACCGCCATTACAAGAAGTATAGTCATCTACGGATCTGAATGCTAAATAAAAGAAGTGAAAAATATAGACAAAATAAGGGCCACAGAAATTAAGCAACGTGGGAATGTATTCCGATATAATCGATTATACAGCAGAAAACGACGCACGATAGGAATATGTCAGGACTTAGAACGCTGGATGACAAATTGCAGAATGGAGTACAATAACAAAAATAAAAAGGGGAAAAATCTTTAAGATCGGTTAAATATGCAGTAGACGCGGCAACGGAAAGCAGAAAGCTGTAAGGGTACAGACACACACAACGGTTTTAACCGAAGCGTTTAACGAGTCGGTAATGATTTTAAACACGATTTGTGTAGAGTTCGATAGGGTTTTCGAGATGGACGACGTATTGTATTTTGTCAGTATTGTACATGCGTTGAAAATTTTACAAAAAAAACAACACAAACGTAGAATGTGGATACATCAAATTATCAAAAAAAAAGGGAACAAAAAGAGCATTTTCATACGCTGTTTGCTGAAGTTGCATACGCAACGAGATAATGAAATATTTTAACTTGCGACTCTCGCGACTAGGATGTCGCGAGATACTTTTGATGAGTTGCTCACAATTTGCCAAGAAGGGCTAACAAAGAGAGATACACGTATGCGAAAATCAATAACACCAGAGGAAAAATTGGTAGTAACTATCCAGTAAGCAAATAAATTCTTAGCACTCTATCACTATATTCACTCTTCTTCATATCCCAAAGTGCTGGTCGGTTTTCTACTTCGGTAATAAACTTTTCTACATCAAATGTTTCTCCAGCCATTTCTAAAATTCAAAAATCGAGACAAAAACGCGCGTGTATGTGTACAGAGCTATCAAAACACAATAAACACCCAACGCCTCTCGTTTTTAAAACAGATGCGATTCCAGACATCTACCAGCAACCGACTCTGTTTTAAAACCGCTTTGGGAAACGAGGCGGTCAGAACCGCTGTGTATGTTTTACACTATTATAATTCGATACATGAAGCATCGACATGGACACCGATGCGTTTAACGCTTCGGGTAAAACCGATGTGTGTGTCTTAACACTAAGATGGAGATTTTGCGGCATAGAAAGAATTGGTGAGAACTTTCAGAGAAGAAAAATTTAGAATTCCTTAGTAGTTATTATTTTTGTTGTAATATTCCTGCTTTAACTGATTAAAAAAATGATGTGAGTCGCAAATCGCTTGGCTCATGCTGTAAATTCTCATCGATTTCTCATTTGACTCCTCTACTATATTCCGTTCATTTCCAAAATAAGCTCGAGTTGACACCCATCGGTGGGCGTGACGTGACGTCGCAGCTTGTCATTTGTTAGAAATTAATTTCTAACCAATACGTCTCGACACACCCATCGATTGGTGTAAACTCGAGTTTATCTTGGTTTTGAATCAAGTATAGCATCTCCATATATCTTTGATTTTTGCTTCATTTAATTGAACAATTCTTTTAAATTATTTGTATAATTTTTTAACTAACCTTGAGAAGCACTTTATATATATTTGCAGGAATGTTTATACGACGATAAGAAAAAATGGAATGTTAAAGATAAATAGTTTTACAAACGACAATAATTTACAAAAATAAAGAAACTAAAAGCTTGCAAGTAAATGTGTCATCCTGTACAGTCTTTTAGGTGAGATGAATAGTCGAAAATGATTACCGAGAAGCGGGAATGACCTGTAAAATATATGAACTTAAAGCGGAACGTGAGAAGTAAATAGAGACGTTAATATTTTAGACTAGGTGACACATATGAGATGGTTATTGAAAATAATATGGAGTTCTTGCTGAGAATATCCCACATGACGAATGGACGTGGAATGTTTTTATATGGTTTTGGATCGTCAAGAATCTTAAGAATTCTAGTACTATTTATGTAATAAATGGGGTACGGCAGTTTTTTGTATATTTGGGAATGTGTTATATATATATATATATATATATATATATATATATATATATATATATATATATATATATATATATATATATATATATACAGTAGACTCCCTCTATAACGACTAATTACCTCGTTATAAGCCGATCTCGTTATATCAGACAATAATAATACTGTGCATACATATGAATCTGTAGTTTTCTAAACCAGTAACTTCCTATAGTGAAGCCATTCGGAGCAATATAAGATGCTAATAAATATTGTTTGAATCGCGTTTTTGAAAAAAAGTTATTTACTTGTATTGTCAATGAAATATATTAAAACATAAAAGAGTTGTTTACTTTTATTATCAATGATATACGTTAAAACAAAAAATCTGTACTTATATTTTTTCCAACTACATAATGTATAAAGCGTATTTTCAAGGATAACATAAACTATTGCTTCTGCAAGTTTAAGAACTGTCATTTTTAACTGCTTTAAATGGTCCAGTATCATTCTATCATATTTTCTAAAGATGTGAAACAGTTGTATTTATTCATTGTAAAGAAGTTTATTGCGGGCTGCAGTTAAGTTTATTGAGGGGCTGTTTGAAAAGGTATTTATTTATAGCCACAACCCGACCAAAAACGTAAAAAACACGTTTTTGGATCTTATTTTCTCTCGTTATAACCAAATTTGCCTCGCTATAGACGGTTATAGTTCAATAGAAATTTTACGGGACATCTAATGTATCTCGTTATAAGCGAAACCTCGTAATAACCGTGTTCGTTATAGAGGGAGTATACTGTATATATATTCTGTTGTAAATCAGATACAGAAAGCGCATTTGGACGTCCCTTCTTGACAGGAACGGGGTTGTAGGTACCATTCACAGATGCTTAATGTAAAATGCTTTTCTGTTATCACTCTTGAATAAAAAGCAAAAAACATTGGAAAAATTTAAAGATTGCTGGTAATGTCATCCTGGTGCCTTTAGTGGCGAACTAATACGCACCCTGATGCGCATCGCCCCGCCTTTTACACATTTCTTAATTTTCCATTGGCCGAGAGATCCGAAAATGCCATATAAATATTAAAATACTTTTAAATATGCGCATTCTTCGGATCTTGGCATCAGTCGATAGACCACGGCCTTACCTAGAGCACGTGTGCTCTAGGAGGTCGCCGGTCGGGGCTCTGTTCCATTTTTGCCACCGCAAACCTTAAGACTCTGTAGGTAGTCTTCTTCCTGCTCCAAAAAGTTGTTCGGATTGTTGGATTCACTCCCTGCCTCTCGACGCGTTAGTGTTCTGAGCTGTTGGACGTGAATCCCTGTCCTGGCATTTGGTTTTCACCTCTGGCTGCGTTGAGTAGTTGAGTTACTGTGACCAAATGCCCATCTTGGTAGTTAGTATTCGCCTCTGGTTGCGTTGAGTAACTGAGTTACCGTTGCTAACTACCCATCTTCCTGTCTCTTGTTTTTCTTTTTCTTTTTTGTTCTCCTGAAGAAGCTACATACAATTGTAGCGAAACGTCGAGATGAACCCACTTTTGGGTCACTCACAAATGACACGGTCCAAACCCGGAAGACGAATAAACTATAAGTTGTTTTATTTTCAACGATGATCCTACTAATAGCTCATATAAGAAAATTCACACCAAGTCTTTATCAAGACTTGGTAAAATACCATACATCCAGAAGTTAATATGGATAAATGCTTAGGGGTATTTCATACATCATACCTGAAGCCCCTAAGTAGAGCGTACAGCAAAGTGTTTAAAACCATAGACACCCTCTTGCTGCGACGACAGTAATCAGTGCTAGTACCCGTTTTAATGTTCTCTGAGAGTAGTTGTACATTGAGGAAATCTTTCTGCTTCATAACTGTTAAGTTGAAGGGCTTCTTTTTATTAGATTCTTGTATAATTTTATGCTACTCCTCAGCAGAGTATACAAGCGGAGCATACTTTCTATGTCGTTTTTCTATAACAGCAAAATCCCTGTCAGAAGGAAGGTGAGTGAAAAGCCAGTTTTTGTTTTGCCCGGGACAATTATCCATGAAGAAAACGAGATGTTCTACTTCACCTATCTTTGAGCTCAGAAATTTTATGAGTATTGATGCAATTTCATCACTTCCCCTTTTTGCAACGTTTTACGTCCAGACAAACATATGACCAGCGTCTTCCGTACAATCATGGATTGCTAGATTATACATCCATATTTTAATGCAATAAAATGCAGGGCCAGTGGTTAATAATCGGTAACGCTTGCTGCAAGTCAAACGATATAACACATGTCTTCTTATCAATAATTTTGGACCGGGCTGTTTCGCTCTTCAGTAATTGTTGCATTGCCTGAGCCTTACACTTGTACAAGTTAAGTCTTGTTGTTAATTTGCTATAATCTTTTTTTCTGATTTTGCTTTATTTAGATATTAATTTCGTCGCATGTCTTGCAAGTGTCTGATTTTGGCAACTTTAATCCAATATTATACTCGGCACAGCTTATGGTAAGTATACCTTAACTGGTTCAATTCCCGCTTCTTTACACCAAGGGACATATCGATTCGAATAGAGACTGGCTATACTCATGTTATGGTCCAGGTAAACTTTATTCATGTTCTCTTGTCGACTGTAGTGACTTTGATACTTTGGAATCGAATGTATGTGGTTTTTAACACTTAGTATTTCCGAATCCGATATTTTGTTCACACGGTTTGTATGCTTTCCTCTGGTGTCTCTTTCTGGCACTAGATTTGCACTGACGCTAGAAGCTTGAAGTCCATGGATATTTAAAAATTCTGTTTTACAGACACGTGTAGTTTCACCATTAACATTAATGGAGTGCTCTTTCTATGCGACGTTTTTGCTTCTTTCGGTAGAACCTTTTCTTCTTATATCTATACATCCGAATAAGTAGCTACTTTGTAACTCCCATGAACCAAGGTTCCAAAACTCGTTAAGAATATTACTCTCGTGCTCTGAAGATTTTCCCTACACTTCTTAGTGTACTTACAAATACTGCAAACTTCCCCCAGCATTCCTCGTTCAGAGCTGCTACCACTTTTTAACCTCTTACTCACAAATTATTTTTACACTGTTCAAAACTGTCGTCACTAGCTCATTTCTCAGTATTCGATGTTTTTCTCTCATAGTTCGACAACAGATTAATCACCTTCTCCTCTTACAAAGAAAAATCTTCTTTTAAAGTCTTTTTTTAACCAATCATCGTTTAGTCCTTTAAAATCAAACAAAATCCCGAGTTTCAAGAAATGACTTTCAATTTGACAGTTTTGTTTTCGATAAACAAAGCTGACAGTGACCCTGCATAATTAACTTCCTACAAAATTTTCCGGAGTTTTGAAAACCGATGCGATATACAATAGACATCTTTAATCGATTATATTTTGGTTATCAAAACCGTTGAGAAACAGGTTAACAGTTTTTCCCAAGATACTCTCTGCGAAACAAATTTTTTATTGTATATCCTTAAATATAATATGTACTATCCTAAATTTTACATTTCACCCATATGAGTCTATAATAAGTCCATATCACTTGTAAAACATACAAAAAAAAACCATCTCTATTTTAATCTACATGTAAAAAAAACAAATTGTTATAATTTTTGGTTTCTTCGTTTTCTGTGTGTGTCTTTTTAATTTTTCTATATTGAAAATGAAATGAAAGAGACTATTACAGACTGTTGCAATTTAACTATTAATTTCGTACTGAATACAAATTTCTAAATAAAAATTGAGACAACTTATCATATTCTAAATGTTTTCTTCTATTGGAGGGCAGCCGAACTATGCGACAAAAATTTATTTTTAAGAGACTCTTTCTTGTTCTTTTAAACGGACAATAGGCATATCTGAGATAATATTCCTTTTTCTACGTATGGATATCTAGTGTTTATTATATTAACCGCTCATGCTAACTAAAAAAATAACGATAAAGCCAAACGTGTGCCCAGCCAAGAAAAAAACAATAATGTACTCTTATGAGTATATTTATACATTGGCATTTTCCGGACGGAGCCCGTCCGTGCCCGGCCTGAAATTAATCCCAAACAATATTTTTGTTTTCGGCACTGGCGATGCACGGAAATGACACGGACCGCACGGACTTCTATAGACACGATTTTATTGTTTTGTTAACGGGAGTGCTGGTAAACAGACAAGCAGGAGATGTTGTGCGGTTAGAATGTTATGGTTTTTTATGTATATTAAAGTAAAAAGAAAAAGAGTACAGCGACATTCTAAAATAATCGTGAAATTTTGTTTCATTGTCAAATAATTCTCTGTATAAAAGAAAAGACAGTTAAGATTAAGTTATTTCGGTCTACTCTTTATGAGTACAAGAAACCAATCTGCCAAGGATTTTTGCTTAGATGAGGAGATATGTTGTGGATTGCGGATTTTTTTTAGTCCCCATACCTCTCTTACACCTTTATCATCGTCTGTTCTTCTGAATTATTCGCATTTCTATTTTGGTGATTAATTCTCTGTATATTTTAAACTTTCCTTCGGTTTGACTTTTTTTCCACATAGAATGCACACTCCATCTCCTTTGTTTCCGTCTTTTCTGCTCTTGCTCTTCCTCCATCAAGTAAAAATGCCAACTTGGTGAGATTTTCTATCCAACTCTCCTTTACATAGAAATATGTACGTTTTCATTTCTATTCGGCCCGGTACGCAAACTGCTACAACGCGGTTGTATGTAAATAAAACATTAAAAATACCCGGAATCGGCACTGATACGGAACGGATATGTATAAATCGACCTTAAAGGGCCTCATTTAAAACGGGGCCTAGAGACTCACTGTATATTTGTTTAATGGACAACAGAACAGAAAAGATTAGGAGATATTTGTTTGGTAAATTGTTTTATGTAATATTATTTTATACTGATCTTGTAAATATTATTAAATTGATTAAGTTTTATTAATTTTTGTTTGTTTTGTTTCAGGTAAGTTTCCAGCAATACAAGGAAGATGAAAAGACGTCTTAGTGCGTAAGTAAGCACTAATTTTTGTACTTATTGTGCAACTTGTTTCGATATAATATAATTTAATAGTAAACATTGACTTTGTACTCTGTAAATCAGTAAATGAGTTACGTATTTAGAAAATAATAAGTCAGGTTCGATTTCTTGTTAATTCGCCCACGAAATTTATATTTTTGTCATTGTCTCATGGAATTCAGTTGCTTTATCTTTTCATGTATGTATTTAATTGGTATTGCGGATGGAGCAAACCGACCCAGCTAGAAAAACGCTCCTTGATAGACCTATTGGTCAAAGAAGAAGAGGAAGACCCAGAACAAGATTCCTAGATAACATAGACCAAGATATGAGAAATATGGAAATACGTGCCTGGCGGAGGAAGGCGATGGATAGGGACGACTGGAGAAAAATTCTTGGGAGGCTAGGACCCACACAGGGTTGTAAAGCCAAAATGATGATGATGATTTAACTGGTATATATTGTTCCTTTTTTACTTTTATGTTATAAGTTTATTAAAAATATAAACAAATTCTCACAATAAAGACAGAGACAATAACTAATAATGTAATAATATTACATCGCGGCATATATAAAGGTGCAGGAATAAGGGCTGCTAATCGTACCATAATGCGCTTCTTTCTATCTTGAGTTCTTCCACATCTTAATTTCAGCTGTCATCATCCTCTGCATTCTGTCTGCAGTCTTCTTTGTGTCAATTGAGTATTACTTACTTACCTTCCGGGTCCTGATACACGTTTGTCGTAGCTGTTCGCACACCAGCAGATGGATCATTGGTTTTTACAGCGCCAGAGTCGCATAGATCATCTTCAGCGTAGGCCCACTTTTTCAGATTGTCTTGCAGCGGTTGACTCCACTTCGCAGCCGATTTAGTGGTTTCCACATTGAGAAAGGTCTAAATTGAATATTTGAAGAGCGTGTTGATGTTCTTGTTTATTTGTTGGATTCTTAATTCTAATTTTTCTTCTCTCTCTCTAGTTTTATTGTCTTCTTCTTATTTATGTGAAGTCTCTGCGACGAAGGATGGCAATGACTATTCTGATCTTGATGTAAGTATTCTTAATATTTAGATATATGTGCATTCGTGCCATTCCCTCAAGTTACGTTGCCATAAGATCCTTCTCCTTCCTATGCTTATCTTGCTCTGCCCTTGTAAAATTAAATAAAGCAAGAAATATCTTTTCCAACGCATAATATATCTCTGAGATTGTATCTTTCGTCTTTAATGCTTCCATTCCTTCGTTAATGCGACTTCTTTATTTGTTACATACTTTCAGTTTGTAGTCTCCACGTTAAAATCCCCTACACACGTCCTGATTAAACCACTTAACTGTCGTAACCGACAACGTTGGGCCCGATGGTTGGTGTGTGTAATCTTATTGACTGACAAAAAAGTTATCATGTCTTGAGTTGAGATGTTGGTTTTTACATGGGGAAGTTGACTGTCAGGATGCCGCGGTCGTACAACCAGATCGGTCAACTATCCTGTTCATCAGTCTCTGAAAGTCCTGGACACTGTCTGCCAATATAAAAGTATCGATCGCACATCTAATGATGTTAAGCATTGCCCCACTGACCTTTATTCCAGTTGCTTTTTCCTCGAGAGCTTTTTTTTTTTAATTTCTTTAGAGTATGCATTGAACAATAGTGTCAACAATACACGACCCTGTCGCACCTCTCTTTTAATTTCGATTTCTTCTGATCTGTGATCATTATTGAGTATTTTTCTCGTCATTTATAATCTAGATTCTTAAAGTACAGTTCATACAGCTCTTACAACACAGTTCTTAATTAAAGCATTTCAAACGCGCTATCTCAGAGTATATACAAATGCACGATAAAGTTGATAATGTTTAAACAAACGTAATATGTCCTCAAATAGTTAAAATGTTTAACACGCCACACAATACACAGAAAGTAGAAACCCTCGCACGCTTGTAGTGATGCTTATCAAATAATCAAACTAATTTGTTGCTCAAATCATGTATTTAATTAGATCTTGATTCTCCACGTGGGATCACGGTAGCGGAAGCTACCGCCGCTCGTAAGTCGCTTTTTGGGCAGACAGAAAAAAAGTGATGTAGGACAACGAGTAGTTTTTTTCGAAGCGACTGCATCCCGGAAATATGGGTGGGGGCTACTATTGTCGCCAAAGTTGCTTAATACTTAAACAATGGTGATGTGTTCTTCTCCTTTAATTTATATTACCGTCGTGTAGTCGGCGATAGATGAAGTGACTAGGAAGTAGGGTGCAATCAGTCACGGAACTGGTGGAGGAGATGCTTAGGTCGTCAGATCGGTGGAGAGCAGTTCAGAAATATGTGATAAGAACATTGGAGAGAAAGGAACAAGAAGAAAGGCGACCCGAAGGGGGCAGGGTGCCCAGGAACAAGCAAGAAGATAAGGCAGAATGAGAAGGGGTGAGATTGAACATGAACATGGCGGAATCGAGGAACAGAAGAATTCAGTCGTAGCGAGAAAGTCCTAGAATGCGTGAGAATTGTGCGTGAATGAGAGATCGGGTGAATGCTGTAACGATGTTGCGTCCCAATTTACCGCTGAGGAGGGTGTTTTTTTAGCGGATATGTCCCTGGCATTGACGGCGATGGTGTCCGAACAACCCCAGCGCGCGGCCTCGGATATCATCGTACCCACGCTGGAGGAATCCTGCATAACCGAGGCTGGAAGGAGGTTCTGCCCACCTTTTATTACAGATGTATGTTTCGAACAATTTGGACCACCCGCCCATCTTCTTCTTAAAGTGCCCTCTCCTCAATGGAGGTTGGCTACTACAATTTTAAATTCTTCTCTATCTTCAGCTGTTCTTATTAGCTGTTCAAAATTTAGCCCTGTCCATCGTCGGATGTTTCTGAGCCACGATAGTCTTTTCCTTCCTAGGCCTCTCTTTCCCTCGATTTTTCCTTTCACTATAAGTTGGGCATATTGGTACTCATTATTTCTCAGTATGTGGCCTAGGTATGATGTTTTTCTAACTTTTACTGTGTTAAAAAGTTCTCTTTCCTTGCCTATTCTATACAGCACTTCTTCGTTTGAGTTATGCTATGTCCATGAAATTTTGAGTATTCTCCGGTAGATCCACATTTCAAAGGCCTCCAATTTATTTACGGTTGATGTTTTAAGGGTCCACGTTTCAACTGCATATAGAAGAGTCGACCAGACGTAGCATTTTGATAAACGTAGTCGAATTTCGAGTTTTATTCGAGAATCACAAAGCAGTTTTTTTATTTTTTCGAATCCCCCCATCATAAAATTAGAAAAAAAGATGGAGTGACTAGGTACGCATTAAAAATACTTCACATTTAATATTTAATGTAAAACGTTGCGAAACTGCAACAAACAGAGCTCGATTTTTTCCATTTCGTGTGGTGTTTAATACATATAATATTTCTTTCAATGTAATTTCTGCACCAGTTTCTTTTTTTTAGAAATAATGTGCTATAGTGTGCTTTGTTCTATTTAAAACATTTCCTCAATGTATTCTTTCCATCGTTTTTAGTTCTTTGTTAAAGTATTTCTCTTTTTATCTAGAAGAACTGCAGTGTAGTTCTTTTTTTTTGTAATCCTGCCTTCTAAATTTTCGACCGCTTTTCATTTTTTTTTCAAAGTTTGCTTTGTCTGTCTTACCTAATTTTGATTTCATTGATAACAATTCTGTATTCGTGACTGCCTTTGTTCTTGATTTATCTCCGGCGGTTTATAATATCCAGTACCTTGTTGCTCATCCAATTATCTTTCTTTCCTACCTGTTCTTTTAGCATCTCTTTGCACGGAACAAAGAGGCACTTTTTTAGTGTCTTACATTGTTTATTTACCTCGTATATATGATACGATAACAGGTGTGCTTTTCTTAATCACCCCTGATCTGTATCCCACAGGTGCGTCTGGGAGTAGTAAATTTTAAAAATGTAAAAAATGGTCTACAGCTTGATTGTTTAAAAATGTCCCAGCAATTTGAAATTATGTAGTAATGGATTGCATGAAGTAAAGTTTGAGTAATAGCTAATGAATCGCTTCAGCTCGTTCGGTATTTTCAAAACCAACAATTTCTTTAAAAATCAATCTACTGTGTGTTTAAACTCATTGAACTGTGTAACTATTTTTCCTCGGGTGCTTCTGAATCTAAATCTCCACGAAATAACTGTAATCTTTTCTGTGTCGTGTACAATCGATTACCAGTTAGTGAAATTAATTGAAATCTGATAGATTTGTGTTTTAATACCCTATCAAAAATTTAACAGTTGTGCAGTTGTGATAAAATTGTTATTTATAGAAGTTTGCAATAAACGGGGGCGTGGAAAATCGCCTGCACGTGCCAACAGTCCACCAAACCTCTAAAAAATACATGAATGTGATACAGAAAAATTGCATTTCTATAACTAAACCAAAATACTAAATATTAATTGGATATGCACAAAATCATTTAGCATTGTAAAATGATTTCGTTATAATTGCATCATGTCACCGATACTATTCAACATATACGTTGAAAATTTTTTTTGGTATAACTTTAGAAACTGTTAATAATATTTATTATACCGACGGCGACGATACGTGACGATACATCATTATTACGAACTCTGTAGAAGATCTGTAATCTTTTTTGAATAAGATAAATGATGTTTATCGGTGTAACGTCATTTATCTTATACTTGCAAATAAAATAAAGGATAAGGGCGACTTAAAAGAAAACTACAACCTACTAGCACTACACTGGACTGCAGCTATGAATACAGTCATACATTAATGAGAAAAATCTGTTTTAACTTCCGGATGTACAAAAACATATAAAGTGCTTAATTTTCCATACTTAAGTGATTTAGAAAAAATAGTAATTCGTCTAGAGTTACACCTTAAAAAATCATATCGCGTAAAGAAATATATATAAAGAATGCTTAGAATATATTTTTTAGTGATGTCATTAATTTTATCTAACATTCGTGCGATTTTTTCTATAACCCCTTAATTTCACATAAAGACCTATGCCAAACATCATTAGAAAAGCATTTCGATGGACAATGGAGGCATCTTATCTCTCTTAATCTAACTTCTTTCAATATTAACTCCATTTTTATGAAAAGGTATCAATTTATTGAAAGTGTTACATTATCTTAACCCGTGGCGCTTCAGCCCTTGAAGTGCCTCGGCCTGCCTGACAACACCTCTCCATCTGTTCGTGTTGTTGGCTCGCTGCCACCTTATTCGGACGCCCACTTTTAAAGAGAGACCCCAATCGGGGTATTTACTTAGTCTTTTGTTCAGGGCCAACCAGAACCACAAATAACAGCTGCAGTTCCTGGTTTTTCCTTAAATTTCAGACTTCATCGTCTGGAATTTAAGGAAACTCGTTGTTACAGACGAAGAACTCATCTATAATTTTTTCTAAGGATATTTATCTCCCACCTTCTGAGCGTTTCTTCGTCCTTGCTGGACAAAGTCCGTATCTCGCTTCCATACATCACTACTGGACGGATCACGGTTAGTTATAAGGTCTTCTTTGTGTTTCTACTGACATCTCTGGACTTAAAGTTCAGTTTACTAAAAAAGCTTCTGTTAGACGCGGTCATCCTGGCTTTAATCTTCTTCAATGACAGAATTGTGTTCTGTCACTGCTACACCCATGTATTTAAAACTTACCACTGTCATGTAATTGTGTCCATTTATGGTGACTTCCTGATCTTGTACTTCCCGTTAGTTCCTTAACATGAGCATGAGCTTGGTTTTTCAATCCTGCCTGTCCGGTATGACGTTTCAGAGGTGTGTCAGAGACTCTTTCAAGTATGGTAATGATCTCGCTAGTTTTCCTGTATCATCTGCATAAGCTAGGTTTTCGGTCATTCTTTAAACAGAGTTCCACCTGGGTTACCTGAAAACCTTTTCATGATTTAATTAGGACCAAGTTGAATAACACAGTGGATGATAGTACATCTCCTTGCCTCAAATATATTATTCTCTCTCTCCCTCTTTTATTCATGTTGCTTGCTTATTGAAGAATTATTTTGACCAGTTGTATTTCCTATTTACACAATCGTCTGTTTTTTGAGTTTATGTAGAACTGGTACACATCTTACTGAGTATTTTTGTAAAAACTTTATATCATATCGTTCTCAGCACGGAGATTTTTCTGTACTGTGTATTTATCACCTTCTGTCTTTTTTTATGGATGGGAACGATGATCCCTTGGTTCAAATCTTTTGGCATCGTCTTCGTTACCAATACCTCTTTAATCAGCTCATGCATTTTGGAAACTAGGGCTAGTTTTAAGAGCTCGGTTGGTATGTTATTTGCTTCCGGATGTTTGTAGTGTGAAGACCATACCAATCCTCTTTCTAGCTCGTATCGTTCAGTACCTGACTGAAAGACTGACTCTGAGATAGCGCGT
>NW_027313722.1:0-19949 GCF_040954645.1 Diabrotica undecimpunctata
CGCGCTATCTCAGAGTTGGAACAGCGGTGACTAGCGAAAAACAACGAAACACTTTATAACAGCATACAAAAGAAATTCGATGTAAAATACAAAAAGCAAAGAGTCAACATCTAGCCAAACAGTGTCATTACATTAAAGAACTTTAAAACAGATACGACACGTTTAACTTGTATAAAAAAGGGAAAGAAGCGGCTGGTATCTTCAAAAAGAAACAAACTGCAATGCAACAGGATGAACATGGTAAAGTAATATTTGAAGTAGAGGACAAACTTACAGAATGGGAAAATTACATCACGAACCTATTCGAAGACGATAGGAGTAGTTCACCTCCCGATATTACTAACTGCGACGGACACTAATAACACGCTCTAAGGTTATAAAAGCCATACAAACATCAAAAGATGGCAGAGCGACTGGCAGAATTCCTGATGAAATTCCAACTGAAATATACAAGCTTATAAATGATAGCAATGTTTTAGAGACTATAACTTCGTTTTTCAATACCATTTATACCAGCGGACGACTACCTAATGGTTGGTCTAATTCACTGTTTATAGCTCTACCTAAGAAGACAACAGCAAAAACCTGTGCTGATTATAGAACCATCAGTTTGTTAAACAACTTAATGAAAATGTTTCTAAAGGTAATACATGCTCATATCTACAATAAATGCGAGTAATACCTGGATGACACACAGTTTGGTTTCCGTAACGGGTTTGGAACGAGAGAGGCACTGTCTGGAATGAACGTACTTGCTCAAAGATGTCGAGATATATCTGTAGTTATAAACTGTTGTTTTATTGACTTCCAGAAGGAAGGCATTTGATCGTGTTAAGCACTCTATATTGATCGAAGCTCTAAAAGACATTGGCTTGGGCGGCAGAGATGTTCTAATAATTGCAAATTTATATTGGAATCAAACAACATCAGTTTTGGTAGATGGTGTGGAATCACAGGCTCTTAATATTAAAAGAGGAGTAATAAGTTATCAATAATTTTTGATATGCGGACGATACTGTACTCCTAGCCTCTAGTCAAGAAGATCTGCAAACACTACTTAATAGTGTCGTTGACAGTTGTAGGGAGGCAGGTCTAGATCTGAACATACGGAAAACCAAAATACTCGTAATAAGTAAACAACAGCATATAAAACCATCTATATATGTAAATAATACCAAACTTGAACAAGTTGATAAAATCATTTACCTTGGACAGCAATTAAATTGTAACGCAAAAAGTCACGGCAAAATTAGATCTAGGATAGAGCAGGCTAAAGCGGCTTTTAGAAGGATGTACAAAAACAAGGTGTCATGTAACAGAGACCTAAAATTGGCATTGAGGATCCGCCTACTTCGCTGCTACGTGTTCTCGGTCCTACTTTATGGTGCCGAATCTTGGACTGTGAATAAAATCGATCTAAATCGCCTTGAGGCTTTCGAAATGTGGTGCTATAGAAGAATTTTAAAAGTTTCCTGGATGGAGAAGATTCGAAACTCCACAATACTAGAACGTCTCAGCAAGACTACTGAGATCATAAAAAGCATCAAGCAGAGAAAGCTGGAGTATTTCGGACATGAAATGAGAGGTCCCGAATATAGGTTGCTAAAAAATATCATGCAAGGAAAAATAGCAGGCAAACGCAGTCCAGGATGAAGAAGAACCTCATGGTTGAAAAACTTGCGAGATTGGTATGGTGTTGATAGAAGCATGCTATTTAGGGTGACAGTGAATAAAATTAAGATAGCTATGATGATAACCAACGTTCTGAAAGTAATATTTTTGACGTGACAATGTCTTAAATTAGGTTGTGGCTCGGAGTCACTTATGAAAAAGTGTAACGCCCGCTCACGTCTGTTACGATGAGTCACCGAACGAGAGAGAGGCCCGCCGGACCGGCGAATGCCTTGCGTCTCTCTCCCACTCAAACATGATCGGTCCGCTGCGCGCGCAGCACTAGAGAATTAGGCGCGTTGAATCGGTGCGGGCTTGTGTCTCTGTCTTTCTCGAGCGTTCTTGGCGTTGGAAAACCGAGAAAGCGTCATAATACAAGTTCACACGTGTGGTTAACGTATCGTCAGCTGTGTCTGTAGTGAAAATGTGGAGTGCTTAGATTCGTCATTTACAACAACTACAACAATAAAGGTAAATAATTGTACACTAATATTTCATTACCGTAAACTATGATTGATTAATTAATTGTTAGATTGACACAAAAGTTGAGAAACTGAGTTTATAGGTTATGTTATACTATTGACAAATGTTGATAGTGTTAAGTAAATTATTAGTTTAAATCACTCTGCAATCAATCGTAATTCAGTCGATTGAGAAGAAACAGCGCGTTTCAACTGCAAACAACTATTGTGCAATTTAATAATATTCATATCAATAAATATTCTACCGAGAAAAAGACGTTGTCACGTAAAATCTTCGCCCGTAAAACCGACTTTACAGGCAACCGATTTTTTTTTTCAAAGGAGAAATGCATTTAATAAATAAATAAATACTTTGTTTCTTTTTAGACAAACATAGTTTATATAGAATTGGTCAGCTAATTAAATAAAATAAACAAGTAAACAAACACACTAAATAAACTAACACCACAAAGAGTAACATTTAAAATTGAAGAAATTATTCAATTGTATAAAAAATGTGTGTAGTCAAAAATTCCTTTAAATTTAGTTTAAAGCTTGTCATGGGTCTTACAAAATTTTATATACGTAAAGTATTAAAAATCTTTGTCCCATTGCATCCCATAAAGCAGTCTTAAGAGCGTAGGCGCAAAATTTGGGGCCAGTGCTTTTAAATGCATTCATTTTTTTCAAATCCTAAAAAAACTAATAAGTATTTTTGAAAAGTTTAAACGCAGAATGAAAGAATACATTATTACTGAGGGCCGAAAGTCCCTGAAAACTTCTATAATGTTTTTAATAAGTTACAGAAGTGAAAAAAAAAAGAGAAAATTTAATGTGATTTTTAATTTTAAATATCTCATTTAAAAAACTTTTTGTTTATTCTAAGGGACTTTCGGCCTTCGGTAATAATGTAATGTTTCATTTTGTTTTTAAATTTTTTAAAAATATTTTTTAGTTTTCTCAGGATTCGAAAAAAATGATTGCATGTAAAAAGCATTGGCCCGAAATTTTGCGCCTACGCTTTTAATTATTTTTCCGTTAAAACTTCTTTTAAATTTCGAAATAAAAAAAACTTGAATTACTGAGTTTAGTTTTACGGCAAGTACATCACGAAGCTTTCTTCAATTAAAACATTCATCTATATGAAGTCCTGGGAATTTTACTGATAAAAGAGTTTGGTTTACTCAGTTATTTAGGGTATCTTTTTATGAATTGGTAGCACCTATTCAGTTTTTACATAATCTGGAAAGTCGTCATTTGAAAATGATAAATTACCTAAATATGTTAATGGCGATATTATAAAAAAAATAACATTTTTAGTAAAAACCCAAGTATTTCATCAAAGCCGTCAGATTTTTTGTTTTTTAGTTTTTTTGTTGAATACAAATTGTAATTCGTTCAATTCTAATATAATGTACAGATAAAGAAGAAGTTGGTCATCCAAAACAATGTTGTTACAAATGTATGCACTATCAACTTTTTTTGGGATGGTCACAATTGCTTCTAATGGATCATTTTTAAAAAACAGATTACAAGTATTGGATATTTCTAGTGAATCTGTAATTATGTTACCCCCGTTTGATAGCGATATTTTTCTTTCATTTTTTTTTTAAATTTGAAAAATCAGATACAATTTTCCAATCAATTTTTGGAAGGATTATTATTTAGAAGAATATAACATTATTATGCAACTAGAAAGAAGTTGCATGTCTGTTGTTTTTTTTTATTTGCTACAGATATTATTTTAAATGTTTACCTATTTTTTTTGCGATGAGGATTAAGTATTGATAATTAGTTAAATTTATTTTAATGAATCGTATCAAATGAAGCGTAGAAGTATCCAAATGATATAAGCAAAATTAAATATCACCTCTCAAAACAAATTGCAATTTTTACGCGCTATCTCAGAGTTTCTGAAGTACAGCTCCAAACAGTTCCCCTTGATACAAATATGGCTACTAATGATTAATAGAATATTTTAAACCTACCTAAATAGGTAAACTGACTTTTTATCGTTCACACAATTTGCAGTTATATGATAAATACAGTTCTTAATTATACACCGTGGTATTTTATAAAATAAAATTACTAACACAGGTGAAAACTTAATCCACAAAATAACAAAATTTAACGTAAACAATTTAAATCAGGGAACAACTTATTGCGGGAGGACAGTGCTGGAGGGAAATACTCTGTCTGCTTATTTTGATTGGCAGGACAAAGGAGTGGGAATTAAGGGGAAACGTACAGGCTGCGCAATTGTCGATGTTATACCTACCGGTTTTATAAATCTAAGCCTTCATTTAAGGTAAAACCTTTATTCTATAGAATTGTTTTTCATTAGCCAAAAAGCGTTCTGCCAAAATTAGCCATCCTGATCTAATTTTAAAGTCTGAGAAGGCGTGAAAGCTACAAAATAATGATTTCAGTGGTTCTGATGTATCAGAGCAGTTAGAAAGTTTTATTGTACAAGAGTCATCAATTTATGTAAACACTCGCAAGCGCGAGTTGGGCGCTGTAGACCCCGCGCTCAGCACAATATTTGTCTAGATAAATCAGGTCCTTCTTGGTATGCAAAAAAGAAACGTAAAGAATAATTGTGTGGTAAGTGCTTAGCATCTTACAATCAATGTTGCGTCATATACAAAAATTTACTATTACAGAAGCAAATCGATGTTTGAAAAATGACACATGGATTGTAACTTTGGAAGAATTTGAAGCTGCCTGCTAATATATAAGCAAGAGGAGTCTACGGCTCCAAAAATTTACCAATCAACAGCTACTGGTCAACAGTACGGGGCCTCAGTGTTTTAGGAAAACTATGATATAAGACAGATTCAAGGATATTATAAAATATCTCAGACTTGACATAAAACAAACCAGATCTGGACGATTAGAACCGACAAATTTGCTCTAGCCTCTGCGATTTGGAATAGATTCATAGCAAATAGTGGTGCATATTAGAAACCTGGAATAACCTCACTATGAACGAATAACGACTGTTTTCTAAAGCCAGGTGCCCTTTGGCCCAGTACATATCAAATAAACCGAATAAGGTTGGTATAAAATTTTGGCTTTTGGCTTGCGTGAAATCAACATGTATGTTTATATACATTTATATATATAATAATAATAATAATAGTCTCCCGTTTTATACCGCTTCGCGGCTTTGGGAGTATAGCAGGGTAGTCTGCTATATCTAGGGCCTACGGTATACAAGGAAGGTAACATGGCCAGTGCTACGCTTCAACCGCCTATTATTACCCCTGGTTTTACCCAAGGTACTCATTTTATTCAGGCTGAGTCGACCTGGGGCCCATAGACATTTTTAAAAATGTCTAGTTGTTCTTGCCGGCGGTAGGATTCGAACTCCGGACCACCGGCATGCGAGGCAAGCATCCTTGCGCTACGCAGGCCCTTATTTATATGTATATATATATATATATATATATATATATATATATATATATATATATATATATACATATTGTAAATGGTTACCCTTATACAGGTACTGATTATCTACGCAATAAAGATACAAGTATTGGTAACCAGTTGTTTTGCGAAGAATGGAAAATCAACTGTGAAATGGCAAATACGTTGACAGGTTATGTTCATCATCATTATTCTGGCTTTACAATCCTGCGTGCGTCCTAGCCTCCTCAAGACTTTCTCTCCAGTTGTTACTATACATCGCCTTTCTTAGCCAATTACGTATTCCCATATTTCTGATGTCTTTATCGATGTTATCAAGGAACCTTGTTCTGGATCTTCCTCTTCCTCTTTGGTTAATGGGTCTATCTAGAAGCGTTTTTCTATCGAGGTCATTTTGTTTTATCCGCAATACATGCCCTGTCCTCGTCAGACGTCCTATCTTAATATGTTTTTACAAAATTAGGTTCTTGGTATATTCTGTAAATTTCGAAGTTAAATCGTCTTCTCCACACTCCATTGTCATTCACTGCTCCATAGATTCGCCTTAGTACTTCTCTATTAAAATATCCTAACGTGTTTTCAGTACTTTTCGTTAGAAAACTCAATATATTTTGGTTGATGATTGTGGTAAGCCTAGTATAGTGCAAAGTATTCCAATATTTTAATCACTGGGGAGGGATTTCTGTGTCCATATTTCTTTTATGAACTGCTGTAGTGTCATTATGGTATCGTGGTCACCTTCTTTACATAGTTCAGCTAAGAGATTATCTATTCAAGGTGATTTATTTCTGGCTAGATGTTTCACTGCATCGTTAACTTCAAGAATTAACTTTATAACACGTGCTGCAAAGCCTGCGAAATCTAAAGTAATAGCCTTGTTAAAACCAGGAAAGGACACAGAAAATCCCAGTTGCTACAGGCCTATTTCACTGTTGTGTCACTTTTTCAAGCAATACGAGAGACTCATACTCACCAGGGGTCGTATTTTCGAATTCGTTCGAGCATATTTCGCATACGAAATTAGAAGAAATTCGCTCGAAACCAGTTTTTTATATTTTCGAATAGTGCGTATACGAATTTTTTCGTATACGACGACACGAATGGGTATGAACCATTCGAATTTCGATGCTAGTATACGATCAAAGTAATTTTTGTCATTTCAGTTGTCACTGGGCCCGTGTACGTCAGATAAAATTTCAGCTGATAGTTTTTAATCGTTGTTTTAGATTGAACAATACAATAAAATTTACATTAATACCTACCATATTTTTACATTGAACTTTGTTTTTAATGGGTGGTTTAAATAATTTTTTAATAGAAAGAAATAGTTAACGCCCTTGCCGAGGCGATAATATTAGCGGAACGAAGAGGCAAGTTTACCAACCTATTCTTAACCATCTAGAGGACTATTCGGATGTACAATTTCAAAAATTGTACAGATTAACAAGGCCCCTCACAATGGAGTTGATAGAATGGCTTTTTTTTGTTCGGCCGACACTGAACCACCATATTTCATGCCCTTTTTTACTTCATGTTTTAGATAACAAATTCACCATAAACTAGGTTAAGTAAAGCTGCCAATTATTCTTCTTTTTTTATTATTTAAGTTTTGGTTGTTCGAATTTGCAGTGTTGCCGGTGCAAATTCTTTTAGTATACGTATAAAATTTCGAAGGACGTTCAAAAATACAGATTCAAATTCGTATACGAAATTTTTCTTTCGAGTTAACTCGTATACGAAAAAATTCGATTAAATTCGAAAATACGACTTCTGAATAGAAAAAAATGTCGACCAGCACGTCATTCCACAACAAGGAGGATTCAGACCTGGCAAATCTTGCACCGGTCAAGTCCTCGCACAACAAAACACATTGAAGAGCGCTTTGAAGAAAAAATTATAACCGGGGCTTCTTTCGTAGATTTAACAGCAGACTATGACACAGTAAGACACAAAACATTGCTCCGCAAATTATACGACACTTTCAATGACCACCATCTGGGTAAGGTCGTATATTCCTTACTGCTTAACAGACGTTTTTTCGTTATGCTGGAGGGTAAAGTAAGTACGTGGAGAGTTCAAAAAAACGGCCTCCCACAGGGAAGTGTTTTAGTACCAATGCTCTTCAATATATACACAAACGACCAACCTACGCCAACCGAAAATAAGCACTTCCTCTATGCTAACGATCTTGCAATATGTGCTCAAGAAAATAGTTTTGAAGAAGTGGAGGAGAAACTCAAAACTGCCTTAAAAACAATGACAGCGTACTACCTGAAGAATTCCCTGAGACCCAATCCCTCTAAAACTCAAGTTTACGCTTTCCACCTCGCGCAAAGGAACCCAAGCGAAAACTTTAAATTGCGGGGAATGGTAATACATTAGAACACACAAACCAACCTATATATCTTGGAGTAACTCTGGACCGGTCCCTCACCTACAGCCAACATTGCATAAAAACGAGAGGGAAAGTACAACTATGAACATCATACAAAGAAAGTTAACAGAAAGTAAATGGGGGCACGTCCTGGCGTTTTAAGAACAACGGCACAGGCACTGTGTTTCTCAACTGCTGAATATGCGTGCCCCTTTTGGGGCAGATCGGTCCCCACCAAACAAGTTGATACTGCGCTAAATGAGACATGCAGGATAGTAACGGGGTGCATGAAACCAACGCCACTCTCAACTCTATATAAAGCAGCGGGTTTTGCAGAACCCTCAACACGCAGAGGCGTTGCAGAGCACATAGAGAAAATTAAACAGATCGCGGACGAGCGGCATGCCCTATACAAAGCTCGAACACCACGAAAGCGACTAAAATATAGGAGAAGCTTCCTTGGAAAAGTGCAGGATGAACCGCCGCGAGTATTTTCCTCTTCCCCAGGTTCAATGGACCGGCCAGTCTCTAGACTTTAAAATGTGGAAAACTATGAATATGATAAGAACCGGGGTCGCTCCAGTAAAATCAAACATGACAAAATGGGGAAAAATAGACCAAGATGAGGTGAACTGTGACTGTAGAGAAACACAGAATATGGAATATCTTCTTACATGCAGAAACTGTCCTCATCGATGTACTTTACGCGCTATCTCAGAGTCCAATAAAGACGAAACCGACGTAGCCCGATACTGGGCCGAAATTTTATAAATGACATGTCCGGACACGATAAAGTAAAGTACTTCAAGAATCATTGGTGGTTCCTCTTCCCTCTCGTTTGTTGGACTTATGTTAATCTTGTTCTTGATTTTGTTTTTCGTTTATATAAAATTTCTGGTTAAAGTATTCCATCCATCTATTTAATTAATTCTTTACAGTTATTCTATTTTATCGGGTAAGCATCTTTCTGCTGGCTTCATTTTTTTCTTTTGTTGCATTCTTGCATTCATCATTAAACCAATGATTTTAACGGGGACAATTTTCTGTTCCTATTTCATCTTTTGCTGCTGCTTTAATATCTTTCTTTATTCTGATCCAGTAGGAGTCTACTGGATCAGAATAAAGTCTGTCTGATCTTCTTCATTTACATTTTGATTCCTTAGCCTGTTGGTGTTGTTTTCCGAGTATTGCTCTATCATTATCGCATTTCTCAGATTTTCCACATTCCATTTTTTTCTATTAATTTATTGTCTTCACTGATGTTTAAAATTCTAGCCCTCAATGTTGAAATCACTAGATAATAATCTATGTTTGCTCCTCTATAACTTCTACAGTTTATTACATGTGTTTTATGCCTTGAATTTATTAATATGTGATCAATCTGACTCGCTGTTCTTCCTTCAGGAGAGATCCAGGCTACCTTGTGTAGCACCTTATGCACGTATTTATAACATTTTTGACTCAGGAGCAATAAATGCATGGATTATTTACAAAGAGGTAACTTGAAGTAGACTCAGTCGTCATAAGTTAATTCTTTAACTGTGTGAAGAATTGCGGGCTTCATACCTTGCCTTCCGAAATCTGGTACTACATCCAGCACCACCGGTCCTACCAACAACCAGCACTGTTAGTATCCAAAAACGAAAAAAATGTCTGTTAAAAATATTTTGTAAACAAAATCATAATTCCAATCAGTGCCACGGCTATAACAGGGTAATGTGTGCCAAATACTAAATTTGTAAACTGTATGGTGTTCCAAATGTTTTAAAAATAAAACTAAAAAATAAAATCAAATTCTGTCGGCAAGAGTTGATATAATTTTTTTAAACTGGGTTTTAATTGATTTAAGAACATGGGGCCAAAATGATCCCTTCGGGCTTTCTAGGTAGGTATGCTAAGCAAGACTTTCAAGTGTTAATATGGGTGGCCTTGTACATTTGAAAATATTTTTAACCTTTCCGCGACTGGCGCGCGGACTAACAATCCGCAGCGAAATGTTTTTCAAATTTATTTTAATTTTCCCCACCCAACCCAACCGCCACACTCTGTATTCCTTGACCATGTATTGACTGTAATTAGTGTATCATATTACCTATACAAGTTCGTTCGTTTGTTTTTAGTAGCAAGTTGTACAGCGACAGTCAGGTGCCAGTAACAATTACATCACATAGTAATTTCACAGATTATTAAAAGATTTGGTGTATTTTCTTTGTATTTCAAAACAGGTAAAAAATAGTATTTTAAAAATTGGTTTTATTAACTAATGTTATCTTATATATGGCAGCATACGAAAAAGAGCAAGAAAGACTACAGCGGCTAATTTTAGACTGTCTCAGTAAAGAGGTAATGAAGAGATAGTGAAGAGGATATAGTAGATACGCAAGAAATTTATTCTAGAAATTTAGATTATTTATTCTAAGTTGCTGCCATTACCGACAAAGCGAGTGCAAGTGCAATTCTATTTTGTGAGCTAATTGTTGCTAATATCAATGAAATTAAAAAAGATTTTCCTGTACCACCAGGTGCATCTAAGAAGTAAATCCCTCTTGTTTTATTTCATTTATCATTATTATCATTTGTTACTTTCATAAGTGTATTAAATACATACTTCTGTTGTTCATTCAATAGTAGAAGATTTGTTTGGATTAATTCTTTCAAGTGTTAAGATCATACAGTTTTTCTCGGTGCAACTCTTGGTTAAAAGCATTATGCATTGGAAGATTGAGCGCGGCCAGGCCTAATTGAAATAGTAGTTTGTTGGCATCATCAAGCACATGTCCTCAAATAAAATCAATGCCTCATTGTAAATTTCTTCGCTTATTTGTATATTTGGATTTCCCGTTCTAATCCGTATTTTGATACAAAATATCATCATACATATTATTTTTGTACTTGATCCATAAATCATTTGGGTTTGATGAGAAGCATGTAGATATGATTATAGAAAACAATGTTCGTATTTGTTGACCTTGTGATGATATTACAGCATCATTGAGAGTTTGATCCCAATGAGCAATTGCAAACGTTGGCAGGCTGCTTCTCTGTATATCTGTATATCTGTCGTTGTGATACACACAAATCCCCATCAACAGTTCGTAAATGTTGGAATGATGTTGGGCCACGTACATTGACTAATAGCAGTCATAAATAAAAACATTCATCATTGCTTGGATGTACTGAATAAATTCGATCAATTGCATCGGTAGAATATACATCTGGGTATCCTGGCACTGGTTTTCTTTGTTTCCGTCGTATAAATGTCCTTGAAGATTGATTCCAAGGATAATATTTTGGCATTTCAGAATATAACAATGTTTGAGCAAAAGCATCGTTTTGGCATATCTCACAAAAACTGGTTAATGTAGTAGATGGTTGCTCAGCAGCTCTTTGTACTGCGTTCTGTGCTGTAAAATATACTCTTTGTCCATTTTCTAAATGCACAGCTAAATAAACAACAGTAGGGTGTCATGAATAGGAAATTAACATATTCGCCAAACTGATTAATTACTACTAACATAGCGACCCATTTGGCATTGGGTAACTTCATCATTGGAATTCTATGCATTAATACCAATTGACAGCCATATCACTCCCTTTGGTTACATATTTGCAAATGTATTTAGTAGATTTCACTGAATAGCAAGATTTAACGTTGATGTGCGCTTTGAAGGTCTTTGATAAAATAGGTGAATATAGAACAATCCAGCGATTATCTATTTCAATATCTTGTTGATTAAATTTGACAATTATTGATCTTCCATTGTCTGCTGTCGATCGGCGACGATACAGTGGATAACCGTCATTACCAGTGATTGTTTCAGATAATAATGTCCGTAGATATTGCTTTGAATATTTACCATCCACCATACACGGTAAATTTTGATTCAGAGTTCCACTGGGACCATGTATCATGTTTTTGATAACTACCTCATGCAATCCAGGATCTACTTCTACATTAGGGATTTCAGCTGATATTACTGCATCAACTTCATTTGGCTTTATCTTTTCAACTAACCAAATCAAAATGTGTGCATGTGGCAATCCCCGTTTCTGCCACTCCACAGAATACATACAGCAGCGTGTCTCTGCAAACACATAATGTTTCACAATGAAATCCATTAAAGATTTCAACTTTTGTCTAAAGACTCTGGCTGTAATATCATGACGATCAATGTGTGATTGCCCAGGGAATAACTCCTGCTTGATTTCTATCCAGTGTGGATTGCATGTAAATCTGCTGTACCATAATGACGAACATAAGACAAGGCATCTTGAGCATATTCATGCATATATCGAGGGCTTCCGATGTATGTTGCTGGAAGAATAGTCATCCGAACAACATTCTGTGCATTTCTATCAGTATTAATCGCATCTCGAAAGTGAATATACTCTTCAGATCTGAGTTTGGTCTAAATCAGCCTAATAAATGTTAATCTCTCCGTTTTAATTTTAACATACATGTCTACAACATAGTTGTGATATAATCGCCGACATTTGAGTAAGTGATTGTCTTCATTTTCCCAAATCATTAGGCGGTATGAATATTAGTTCATTGAACTGACTTTGTTGGTTTCAGAACCTGAAAATAGATTTTTGTTTTCATAACATTAAAAATTAAAAAACAAATAATATAGTGACTGATAATATATCTTCATAGCTAAACTAATATTTCAATTACCTGTAATGGGATTTATCATCTTGTTTGAGAAATCATAGCCATCTTCACCTTGCCAAAATATAATGGGATATTGCAGTGCGTCATATGAGCGGTGTGTTTCCTTTATACGTTGTAATTGATAACGCGCTATCTCAGAGTTCCAACCTACAACGATCATTAATAGCAACTTCATCAATAGTTGGTGCATTAAAAACGTTCTTGCATGTTAGCCAACAGGTGTTTTATCCAGCTCTGATTACAATTTTATGATTATCAGATGGCATCAGATCCAGTGCAGTTTTAAACAACATAATCAATTGATTGTGCTCATGAAATAAAGTTTGTAATTGTTCTACAATAGACCTCTTTCGTGAATTGTTATGTGAACAAACGCATATCAATTTCTTGTGGGTGAATTGCCCATGAAATAAATTTGCAAGAATTTGTAATTGATATCTGACACTGGTAACAGTGAACCTTTTCTATGATATATTTGGCCTTGTATCTGTAAAAAAAATGATGTGACCAAATATAAATAATATTTGTTCCTAAAAAGTATATTTGTCTCCTAATTTGAATCACCAAATAATAATTGATATGCTTAGGTATGTCAATATGTAATAATTAGTAACTGATATCCATCATCAAATAATTATATTGTGTTTTAAAATAATAAAAGTGTTGCTAATACTGCATCACCAAATAATATTATGACTAAGTAATATATTTCTTGATGATTAGGGAACTAAAGGGTTAATGACACATCTTTACTTAGTTAACAGGAAATTTTGTTCACAAAAATAATAACGATTACCTGCTATAATATATACCTTAAAAAGTTGGAATAAAATTTTCCCGAACTACGTTTGTTGCCCCACAATGACGTAATTTGAAAGCAATTGTTATATTGTTGGATATTTGACAAAAAGTGTATGGAATTTGGTCTTATTCCTGAAACCAATGAGTACAATGGCTGTGGTGGTGGATCTAATGGTATCAATTTCGCTTTCCCATTTGGGCAACACAATCCATTGGCTTCATTTTTGTATTTCAATGCCTTACAATGAGAGCAAACAAGTTCATAGGTCCAATAGTAACACATTGAAAGGTTACTGTAGTCAATTTAAAAATTGTATTTGAAAGTAGCTCGATTGAAACTTGCGCGATTATTAGTTTGAATCTCTTGCTCTCGCTTCCCGCATTCGTGATATACGAATTCTTTCACGTTCATTTCGGTCGTCACGTTCTTGGTTGCAGTATGATTAGATCGGTAATTAGTTTGGTTTGTAGCAGTTCGGGTTCTTCTACCTAAATTACTTCGTCTTATACGAGGCACATCGAATATACTTAATAATTATTTATGACAGGTATTAAAATACTTTGCACAAAATACGATATAAAACAATCAATCAAAATTAAATCGAAGAAAACTGGAGAATGTGTTTCGTTTATCAAGTTGACATAAGAAAACTGAGTAGATAAGGTAACAGAAAATCCAAGAAAAACAACACGTATGTGTACACCAATGTACACCGACAAATTGACAGGTTGTTATTGTTTGTAAAATCACTACTTTGTCTGTGAAAGTGAATATAATCAAAGAGGATATAACACTACGTTTTAGTTTTTATTATTTTTTTTTTAAATTTGATATGACTTGGAGTCAAGTCCTTTAAGCCAAAACAATATTGTTTGCTGTATAGAGTATATTAAATTATTAATAAATTAAATATTAAAGATAATAAACGCTTTTTAACGCGGTTTGTTTGACAGATGCAACGACGTGAAAACTGATGCAATTTATGTCCGTTCCGAAACTAAAACAAAAAAAAAGAATATTGCGAGGGCCAATCAAATCTATAGCTCTTACATTTTTTGACTTTTCAATTTGGTCTGGGTTCATGATATTATCACTTTTGTGGTGAACGCATTAGATCCTCCAAAGCGAACACGCACACACACGAACGCGCACACATATACATTTGATTGAATTTGAGCTTTGTGCAGCGACAATAAAGCGCAAATTCACTCTTCGACGTTAGGAACACACCTTCATTGTTAAGACAACAGTAAGAGCTGGTCATTTTATATGAACTTAATTGAATAGCAATAAAGTTCAAATTGACTCTACATTTAGTTAGAAAATATTTGCATGGGAAAAAGAAAAGGGCTGTTTTAGGGGTTTTCCCGAAAATTATTCGAATTTTTCTCGCCGTAAAAACCATCCTTAGACTTCAAGGAACACAAAAAAAAAAAAAAGAATTGTTAAGATTGGTCCATGCGTTGTTAAATTATGCGGTTACCAACACATTTTGCGATTCATTTTTATATTAGAGATGAATATGACAAATGAATAAATGGACTTCCTCTTACTAATGAGCCACCCTGTATATTAGATAATCATAAGTATTTCACCTTTTCCCACAAAATAGAGATATAGTATGAGTATGTACCAAAAATCACACCTAAAAATATTTCAATTCAATTTTAGTTTTCATACTTCCTTTAAAAAAAAAAATACGTGGCAACTCTGCATTCACGGTTAACTGATAAAAATATAGTTCCATTTCATACAAATATACCAAATAAACTATCAATAAACTTTTTGTTTTTATTAAATGAAATTCAATTTATAAGGAAGTAGTAATGTCACTAAAATTTTACTAAATTTAAATGAAGACACAATGATTAATAAAAAATAGTTTAGAATGTTATAAAAAGAAATGTTTTTAAACTTGATCTTATAAACCACCGACTCGTTTTTCAATATTTTACGTACATATACCGCTAGTTAAAATTTCCGTCGTGGGGAGGTACTGGGTTCTCGGGGTACAGCTAATTTAACTTCCAAGCGGTGTAATATGGTGTTAGTCATATTTCATCATTAAGCAGTACCATGTAGCCTAATAAATTTCTGCCTGCAGGGCCCACTGTGATCTCCCTTTTTGTTTTTTTTTTATTAAGTTCAATGATCAAATATTTTAAATTATAATAAATATATTACTTTTATCTTGTATGTAACAGCAATAGTTTCCTTGGGCTAAAAAGCAATTCCTTGATCTGAGACACCTCTCTAAGTTCTGCTCGTTTTCATTAGAATATAAACGAAGTGAAAAGATTTCTTCATTGCAGCAGACCAGCTTTTATATTGGCCCTAGGTGTGGCATGGGTTTATGCATATCTAGAAATACTATGGAATAAAATTTTTAATTGTGTCCTAAGTCGTCTACTATGTTAATGATTCTGTGGATTTGATCAGTACTTGAATGTTTTATTCTAGATTTAAACTACTACTATCAGTTATTGCATTTAATCCTGCACCTGAAAAAGTATGTTAGAGTGTGTTAAAAAAATGTATAAATATTCTGAGAAGTAGAAATCGTTTTAGGGGTACATTATCTGCAATTTTGAATATTCCAGAGGGGTGCTTCACCTGTTGTTAAATTAATTACTTCCATCCATAATCCTTGATGGATTTAACTGTTGTTATGTGTTATGCGTGTGCTGTACAAATTAGACTCGTAATCGATATTTTCAATAACGCTAATTGGAAACGACTTGGTGTATTCTCTTCCTTTTTGCCATTTCCTCATGAGTCTTTTCTCTATCTTCGTTTTTTTTGTGTTTTAACACGAGAATAAAAGAATTTAATATGACGATTTTAACTGAAAAAAAATATAATATTAGTAATCAGTAAAGAACCAATAAGATGTAAACTAAAAATTGCTGAATTTAGCAATACGCAAGTATTAGAAATAAAATAGTAGGAAAATACACGGTCCAGCTATAAAGACGTTAATAAAAAAAGAGATCAAGTACAAAGAGCAAATAGATTGACAGGTTGCCTTAATAACACTATATTGTATAACAGACATATTAGTAATGGGATATCAAGAATATATAAGGCCAGCTTAAGACCACTAATAGAGTATGCATCAGAAATAAGACTCAACACAGCTAAAAGACAGAAAATTACAGGAAACACACTAAAAGATCGAAAAAGGAAATGACGAGATGAGAACAAAATGTAATGTATAGGATATAATGTAATAATCGATCAATCGCATCAGTAGAATGGCTGACAAAAGATTTGTTAAAATAGCAGGGGACATATCACCAAGTAGGTAACAGAAAAAGTGTCGGCCGACCGCACAAGAGATGAAGTATTTTTATAAACAAGCAAAATTGTTTAAAAAAAAGGAATAATAAGAAGGAATTTACTACTTTTAGATTGTAATTACCATACTGTAAATATGTACCGCCTATTTTACGATTCTGTATGGTGTACTTATTATAATTATTGACATAACCTGCTATAAATGCCGTCTGTTTGTGTTCGTTATTGTCCGCAGTGTCAGCAAAAGTAGCAATAAAGAGTACTATTATAATCAGAAAAAAATAACCGTAGTAGTTATTTGTTTATCTAATTATCCTAATCTAAAAGCTAAAATAATCCTTGTATTATATCCACTATTTGTTTAAGGCATACATTGTTCTAGGTCCTAAGGCGGACTCAAACGACTCGTGTACTTGGCAATTACGCAATTATTTGTCTACACGTGTACAATTCACAAATACACCAGCGTGAACAGACATAGCAAGTATACGCAAGTATGCTAAACATTGACAATTGAATCGGTGGTGTGACAGTCAATTTGGATAGAGAAAAAGAGAAGAAGAAGGTCGATGGTATCATTAAATAAAAGTCTAAACAGGTAAGTACTTGTATTTAAAATTAACTAAAACAGCATTATCGATGGAAGGCAACCGTATATACGTATTTCTGACTATTGGTCGTCTTCAGTACGATGCAACAAAGTTAGAAAAGGAGCATGTTAACTTGGGAAAGGATATAAATCTGTTTTTCTAGATACAACACCATCCATATGTTGCAGGATCTCAAACGAGAATAAATGTGGCCATTAGCGAATCTTTTTTTTCTTCAGTTCATTTATAGTGCACTGGACAGAATGTTATCTTGTATTGTCTCCATACATCATTAACTGCATTACAATTTTGATATTCTTTATGTTTGGTCATCCAAATAACCGGTTTATTTTTATAAAAATTAAGAAACTGCAACACAACGTCATTTGTCCAATTCATTTTAATAAAAAAAAAACACATACACAAATAAAACTTCTGTACGCTCCTGAGATCTTTTAAAACTAAAGGAATAGTCGCAGTAACTGCCAATTATTTATACATTTCGTTTGAGAACCTATGCAAGTATGTACTTCACAAGTGTACGAATAATCGTGATCCCTTTGACTCGTGTTATTTTTAACGACAACAGATGGAAAACCAATGAGTAGCAACGAGTGACAAATAATTGTACAGGTAACCCACTCACAACCAAGATATAACATTCTAGTAACAAACAGATTCGCAAAGACTGCCAAATATTTCTAGTTAGGACAAAAGAGTTGGAGGAGTGACAGGTACGCATTCAGGAGAATCTTGGAATAATAAAATATCGACGATTTAGAGTATTTAATTATTAAATATTTGTTTATTTTAAACAATAACTAAAAACTAATATATGTAAGTACTTATATGTTATATTTAAAGCATACAGTATTTCCAAGTTTTGTAGATATTGATAATATTTTTTTTTCAAATAAGAAATGCATTTAATAAATAATTAAATACTTTGTTTCTTTTTAGATAAACATAGTTTGTGTAGAATTGGTCAGCTAGTTAAATAAAATAAACAAGTAAACAAACACATTAATAAACTAACAACACAAAGAGTAACATTGAAAATTGAAGAAATTCTTTAATTGAATAGAAAATGTTGTGAAGGCAAAATTTCCTTTAAATTTAGTTTCAAACTTGTCATGGGTCTTACACAATTTTATATACGTAAAGTATTTAAAAATTTTTGTCCCATTATACTAGGAGACCTGAAATATATATGTCAGATCTCCTAGTATAATGGGACATATTCCATTATAATCTCTCATCCTATATAATCTCTCAAGATATAAAAGGTATTTTTTATATTCAGTATTTAAGTTATGAACTTGTCCATTGGTTTTAAAATTTTCGAGATTTTAAACCGTTTTTCTGCTAGCGTAACCGTATGGTCACACTAAATGGGCCGTCTTAAATATTCAATAATTAACACATATGCTACATATGCTACTAGTAATACGACCACACAGACTAGAGACATCTGTTTAACGAATGACATACTTTAGTACCTGACCTATTCGCTGGCAAGGTCGTTTTAATAGTTATTTTTTGGTGGTGTTACAACGATAAAGTATCAAAATGGACAGTTTGCTTTGAGTAAGTAATATTTTTTAGTCTTATTTTTGAAGATATCAAAAATATTTCTGAAAAATAGAATCTAGAGGAATTTGTTTAAGACATATTTATACAATTTATCACACAAGTATTGTGTCAGATGTGGCAGAGCTGGTAATATTTGTTTTGTGACCGTAACGTCACATAGGAATAATATACGATAAATTATAGGTTTTTGTTTTTTCCTTTTAGACGTAGTTTTACATCAAAGAAGCACTGACTATGTTATATGACGACGAAGATATAGAAAATAATGGAACATCGGTGTTTATTTGTCGTCCAGCTGTTCATGAGGATACGGATTAAGATTCCGGCGACGAAGACGGTGGTGGTTTAGTTGACAATTTTGTCGCATAGAAAATTATTAGCGTCAGTTGAAATTCGAACAAATCTTAACGAAAATATGGAACAAGGAGAGGAAACCTCTATGAATAAAATAAAGACAAAAGAACCTGATGGACAGGGAGTCAAATAAATAAAGGAAAAAATAAAAAAGTTGAATTCCTAAAAAAATTGAGATCAAGCAATGGATACAGGGAGATACATAATAACAAATTTAAAAAGGTGAATGAATCTGAAAGATATGTCCATTACAACTCTTCGAACTATTTTTGACAAAGACATGTTGAACATATTTTACAAGAAACAAAAATATATACTGCGTTTAAGAATTTTTCCAGATTCAAAGCTCTCCATTGACGAATTAAAATGATTTTCTGTAATTTTAATTTTATCCGGCTACCATGCCTTACCGGGCAGAACATATTTTTGGGATCAACAGGATGACATGGCAGTGCACAAGTGCACATGGTACAAAATTCTACGCTCAAGAATAGATTTAATCAAATCATGAAATGTATACTTTTTGCCGATAACATCAGAATGGACATAACTGATAAAATGTGGAAATTACGTCCCCTTTATTTGGATCGAAAGGGACCATGCCACAAGCCTCGAACCCAATCTTCAAAACTCTCTTAATTGCACTTTTTTCACAATCTCCACATTTTGTACTCAGTTTTACTCTGAGATAGCGCGT
>NW_027313723.1:0-19943 GCF_040954645.1 Diabrotica undecimpunctata
CGCGCTATCTCAGAGTATAATTTTTTTTTAATTATAAATTAAAGATACGGTAATAACAGCTACTCTTTAAAAAACTTGAATTTGACCCCGAATACAGACAAAAGAGCTTAAGGTGGTTATATTACCTGTACATATCTTATATAAAAATTGTTATAAGAACAGAGTTATTCTTCTGGATGTGCTGTCTTTCTAAATTAACATTAGCAGCCAATATCGTGATTTTCAGCTTTAAAGCTAACTTGAAGTCGAGACGTCAGTCAGTTTAAAGTTCCAGGCAGAGAGCGGGATTTGATAGAAGTTATTTCATGCATGCTGAGGAGGGTTTTACGAGGTTGCCCGACTCTCACTCTGATCTCTACTCAACCCTTGGGTCACTCTATTTTAACTACTGTACCTAATTATCTAGATTTGCTCGATAGATTTCCCTCGTATTATGTTTATGTATTTTTGAAAGCATCGTTAAACACTTTCGTTTATATAATTACTATTACACCTTTAATTCTCATAAAATTAAGTCATAAAAGTGACTCACACATTTCTATTATGTTCTAAAAATAAAACTGGGAAGAAGCAGTCGCTAATTTGCACTTGTTTTTATAGATTCGAACAAGAATGGTAAGCAAGATAACCGACAATAAATGCAATATTAAGCTAATTATCCGATAGCCATCACTGAAACGAGTTGAGATCGCATGATCCCTGTGTTTTCATTTATAAAAATAAAAATGTGAATGTATATACCATGTTATAAAAATATATGCCAGATCGGGTTCTTTTTAATTGTTTAATGTTTTACTCTGGTGTTTTTTTTCCGATGCTCCCTAGTGATGTCGGATGTTTGATGAGGATTGTTCATATTATGATACATTTTAATTGATGTTAATCTTGTTTTTTTTAATTTTGAGACAACTTTAACTTTGTTTTTACGTAATAGGTCAATTTAACACATTTTCTTGCTACTTATAATGCGACAAACTTGCTTGAAGTTTGTTTTTATAAAGAATATTCAATGTTGATATAACAAACTTGCATAAGATTTGTTTTGACATAGTATCTGAGGAGCCTAGAAGCCAAGGAGTACAAGTGCAATTTTAAACAAAATAGAGTTAAGTGCACTAAGTAGTTGCTATGGAGTCAAATATTGTTGTGGCAAAGGGATACAAGCGTATCACTGTACAGTGCTGCAATCTAGCGGATGGTATAAGTACTACCTCAAATATCAGCTGTTTTCCTGAGAAGCCAAGAGGTACAAGCGCCACTTGTACCCCTTGGCCTCCAACTGACTGTCATCAGAGTTGTTTGTTGTTTAATGTTGGACACGCTTGTCGACACTGTCGACATAGTTGGCAACTTTAAAAGTAAAGTAACCGAAGTTTTGCTACCTTAATTGAAATGGACATCGCAAGTATTGTAGATGAAGAAGAGCAGAAGTCTCAACATAACCTCTTTAGCGGTAAGTGAAAATTCTGTAAAGCCCATAGTTTGTGTTTATAAAGGCTATGAATCAGATTAGTATCAGATAAAACTAACTGTCTTATTTTTTCAAACGACTCAGATGCAGATTCTACATACTAGCCTCAATCTAGTGACAGTGACAGTGAATACGAAGTAGAATCTGAACTACCTAAACCAGGACCATGGAAAGAACATAACAAACACCTCGGTAAGAAGAGGCTGAAAAGGTCAGACAATTGGGCACGGGTACGTGCAAAGCAAGCAAGAAATGAAGGGCACCTTTATACTGACCGAAAAGGAACAGTGCATCGAGCAAAGCGTATGGAAGAGTTTAACCATAACTGCAGATACGGTTATAATACAAATATCCTTAATGACAAATACCAATCTATTTTTGACATTTATTGGTAACTTGGAAGCTGGGACCTTCAAACTTCTTTTTTATGTACTTGCATTAGCCTTTAAGATCCTGCAAGAAAAAAACTAATGCGAGCTATGTAAAGAGAACAAGCTGTACTTACACATTAGAAGGGTATAGAGTATGTAAGGCTTTTTTTATGAAAACCCTTGATGTCAGTAATAAACGAATTACTAATGGTATAATGAAAAAAATGACCAGGATAAAATCGGTTCCTCACAAGGACCAAAGAGGTCGTAAAGCTTCATTCAATAAAACAACAGATGAAACCATTTACTTAATCAAAGAGCACTTAAAGTCGCTTCCTAAGTACAGTAGCTATTACTCTAGGATGAGATCTCCAAATGTGAAGTATTTGAGCGTGAAACTGACAATGAAAAAAATCTACACTTTGTATGTAGAACTGTGTATGAAAAGAAACTTTTTTTTTATTTTATTCTAGTGTTATTTTGTCGATACAAACTTCATGAATAATTAACTGTGTGAATAATTCTTTATTTTAATTTAAAATTAATATTGTCTTTAAGAGTTTGAGCACATGTGCTTCGTTGTATGGTAACATCCAACATTCAAAGTAAAAATTTTTCCAATACAGCAAAACATGAATTATGAAATTTACTTAGCACTTGGAACTTGGATCAGTGAATATATATACAAAATAAATATTTATTTTCCAAAAATGAAAGTTGAAATTTTGGCGAGAGCGTTTTTAACAGTGCAAATTTTGGCGAATGCCAAGCTTTTTATAAATTCGGCCAAACTGTTTTTAAGAAACTTAATATATCACTGGTTGTATAAAAACAGAGATAATCATTTTATGAACTTCGAAAACTTAAACTAAAATCTATTATATGTAAAAAAAAATAAACAAATACCGTTTTATTTAATAAAGCTAGCAGGGTTACAGTTTAGCTATATTTACTTAATAAATTAAATATTTTATTTGCTCAATCTATACATATGACTGAACCAATTCAGAATTATATTTTAATTGATATTGAAATATTTTATATTAAATATTATTCCATTTATGATATCTCACTAATCTGTTAACGGTTGCTGAATTTTTTTATAATGAATACTAAGAATTAGGCAACTATTTATATCTTCTACATGTGTGTGACATTTAGGGAGTGATATCTAAACTTAAAGAGACATTAAGTTCTGTACTAATTTAGTCATAGATGTCACCACTAAAATATTAAATTTTAAATATTCTTCTAACTAAAATCAGAATATAAATAATTTTAAATACAACGCTAATATAGTTTTTGTTTATAAGTAATATTTCTTTTTGAAACTTTTTACTCTAAATAGAATGTCATAATATACAATGCATGTTCTTCACAACTATGCAGTTTGTAATACACACGCGGTAGTGGCGAAATCTAGTTAGTATTTCTCAAATTTTTAAAAATTAAACTAGCGCTCCTGCCAAATCTAGCCCAAATATACTTACCGTTATAGACTTCTTATATTGAAAAAAAAAGAATAGTGATAAACATTCAGAGTGTATATTATTTAATTTTCATCTAGACCAAACCCCAAAAATTGATTTTGAGATATTTGACTTTATATTGTGTTACAATTATCGTAATTTTTTGTTTTCGAAGACAGTTCTGTTTTCGAAGACAGTTTTTATGTTTTCTCTAAGTGCGAAATAGTAACCTGCTAATGTTAAAGAAAAAGGAAAAAAAAAGTAAAAAGGCTTTTAGTCGACTTACGATTTTCGGCACATTGTGTAATTGTGTTATACATCAATAGACCAAATGGAATAAGGATTGCAAAGAAGCAATACAGCAAAGTAAAAAAGCTTTAAATAGGTTTCAACGGCACAAAACCCAAGAAAGTAAAATAGAATTCAAACGATTAAAAGCTAGAGCCCAATTAATCATAAAAAATTCAAAAAAAAAGCCTCATGGTCAAAATACGTCTCAGAAATAAATAGTTCTACTCCAATGAGCGAAGTTTGGAAAAGGGTCAAGAAAATTTCCGGTTTAAAGTATTCTTCATCAATTAACACTCTTAAAATAAACAATACCACAGTCTCTTCTTCACAAGACATTGCTAACACTCTTGCTTTCACATTTGAACAACATTCCTCTAGCGAAAACTACGACATTAGTTTTAGGGACTACAAGCTAAAGAAAGAACGCACCATCTTGTATCTAGAAGAATCCCACGAAAACCTCCTATCTCAACCTCTTACTATTACAGAACTAAATAACTCCTTACAAGATATGAAAAACTCAAGTCCAGGACCCGACAATATTCCTGTTGTATTCCTGAAGCATTTATCAATCTTAACAAAACAACATCTACTGCAAATTTTCAATCAAATTTGGCAACAACGACAATATCCGTCTATATGGGCAAAGCCACAATTTTTTAAAATCCAGAAAGCCTCGACTTGATCCAGAATCATACAGACCCTCTCTCTAACATGTGCCATGGCTAAATTAATGGAGAAAATAGTCAATGCCCGGCTTATGTGGACACTGGAAGAATCTCATTTCTTCTTACCAGAGCAAAACGGCTTCAGACGTAATCGGTCAGCAATGGACAATATTGTAGATTTACAAATTGATGTCCAAGAAGCGTTAGCAATGAATCAAATTTGCATAGCTATTTTCTTCGATATAAAGAAAGCCTTCAATACGTGTTGGAGATTCAACATCATTAAAAAATTGCACGCATTCAATATTAGAGGACACTGCTTAGCCTATATCGAAAATTTGTTAAAAGACTTTTCTTTCCAAGTAAGAGTTAATAACGTTTATTCTGATTTTTATACTGCAGAAAACGGTACCCCACAAGGCTCAGTACTTAGTCCTACCCTATTCCTAGTTGCCATAAACAACATATTAAACAAATTACAGAAACCTCTCAAAGCTCGCCTCTATGCTGACGATTTAGTGGTGTACATTAAGGAGCACAAAACCTTTTTTTTTACCCAACTAGATGAATAGACAGCTAGTACAGGCTTCGAATTCTCCGTTAAAAAGACAACTGATATGGTGTTTACGAAAAAATCATGCATTACACCAGTCCTTTATCTTCACAACAGCATCATTCCCTTCCAAAACTCCGTAAAATTCCTTGGTATGTGGCTGGATCAAAAACTTTCCTGGAAAAAGCACATACAACACTTGGCGCTAACATGCAACAAAAGACTCAATTTGCTTAAAACCGTATCAAATCGTTTCTGGGGTTCCGACTTCTCTACACTACCCCTTCTGTATAAAACACTAATTAGATCCAAACTCGATTACGGTTTAATTGTTTATGCCTCCGCAACCAATAGTACCCTAAAATCATTAGATACAATCCACAATGCTGCACTTCAGGGGTCGTATTTTTGAATTCAATCGAATTTTTTCGTATACGAGTTAAGTCAAATGAAAAATTTCGTATACGAATCTGAATGTATATTTTTGAATGTCCTTCGAAATGTTATACGTATACGAGAAGAATTTGCACTGGCAACATGTAAATTCGAACAATCAAAACTCAAATAAAAAGAGGAGAAAAAGTGCTTGTGTCATCTAAAACAATTCGTTGCTTGTAAATTAGCTGAAAGGAGTAAAAAAGGCATAAAATATGTTAGTTCGGTGTGAGCCGAACAAAAAAAAAGAGCTATTCAAGCCTATCAACTACATTGGGAGAGGCTTTGTTAATCTGTATAATTTTTGAAATTGTACATCCGAATGATCCTCTACATGGTTAAGAAAGGCAGGGAAAACTCTGCCTCTCGGTTCTGCTAATATTTCCGCCTCTGCAAGGGCATTAATTGTACTTCCTTCTATTAAAAAATTATTTAAACCGCTAATGAAAACAAAGTTCAATGTAAAAATATTTTATATAACAACAATTAAAAACTATCAGCCGAAATATTATCTGACGTACACGGGCCAAGTGACAACTGAAATGACAACAATTACTTTGATCGTATACTAACATCGAAATTCGAATGGTTCAGACCCAACACTTTCACACGCTTCACTTTCTGTAGCTGCTAATAAGGATCATCCACTCTTCGAAAATACTTTTTCTAAAAATAATCTTGACTTTCTCTTTAATAAACCTCGTACTGGAAAACCTTATTACACACGAGTAAGATCAATTCTGAATAATTTTGAGACAATAATCCCAGATGTATTTCACTGTAACATCCAACATCCGACTCCATGGTTGATAAGCATCCCAAATTGCAACACTTCTTTAATAGAGTTGTCCAAAAAATGCAATAACAACATAATAATCAAAAACAAACTAAATTAGATTCTTGAACGAGACTACCTTAACTACACAAACATCTTTACCGATGCATCTAAATCTACTGATGGCATTGGTTGTGCTTTTGTTACTCCAACGTCTACTTTCAAATTTAAGCTACCGCCTAGCTCAAGTGTTTTCACCGCTGAACTGTTTGCTTTGTACAGTGCCCTAAAACATGCAAACCTCTCAAAATATCAAAACCTCTGTTTCTCACCGACTCGCTCAGCACTCTTCTTGCAATACAGCATCTGTATCCTAAACAGCCATTGGAGCAACTAATAAAAACTGAACTACAAATCGCCCAAGAGAAACACATAACTCCTAAATTTATATGGATCCCATCGCATATAGGAATTATCGGCAATGAAGAGGCAGACAGTAGTGCTCGTGATGCAGCAACAAGTGCGGAATCTGAATTAGTGCGTTAGAGTGTGTGTAAAGATCTCAAAACGTTTTTAAACAAAAACTGATTGGTCAGTGGCAGCGCGAATGGTTTTTATCGCAATCTAAATTAAGATCGCTAAAACCAGATACACGACAGTGGAAAACTAGTGCTAGTACACAGTTTATTCAAACGGTTCTAACGCGCCTACGTATAGGACACACTAAGATAACACACTCGTATTTACTTTACTTTATTTATACCGATTAAAAATATAAAAAAAAACTTGAACTCAGTGTTAACAGTACCATTTTCTGAATATTGTAAAATAGTAAGTAAACATTACTCATCTTATACATAAAAGTCTCACTTTCCATCAAATCCGTCAATGTAATCTTCTACTGTATTATTACTGAATAGGGGAGTGATACAGAGGTTTTGCATCATTTGGTATTAGATGCATTAAAGATCTTAATTCTTTACGCTTAGGCACAGAAAGAGGCTTGCCTGTGGGTCAAAGAGGAATCAAGAGGTTACTTAGGGATTGAATTGCAAGGGGTCGTCCTTTTTGAAGTTTCTTGTACCGATCTAATTTAACTTCAGTAGGTTAGTGTTAAAATCGGTTTTCATAAAAATACTCAGTGGTTTCTCTTTTCTTATTTTAATTTGTCTTGTTTTAAGCCAGCTTCCTTTACTAATTTCTATGTCTGATTTACGGTTTTTAATCATAGTTTCCAACTTCTTTGTTTCAATAAATTCTTCTTTTTTCATTCTTTGAACTACTAATTGCTTCTTTTTATGGGTTCTTCATCACGTTTATGTAATTGTAGGTAGCCTTTTAACTAGCTACTTACATTAGAACGTTGAAATTCTTTCTATTTCAAGCTTTACTTCAAAGGACTTCTTGATTGATGTATCTCCATAGGTAGGGTTTCTTACAGTGGCCATTGAATGATGAGTGACACGTTTGATGAGCAAATACAGCTCCAGAGAAATAAAACACTTGTGATTTAACAGTTTTTTAATGAAAACTTTAAAGTAGAAAGGCCAATCGCGGCCGTACGTTATTGTACAATCTCAAATACACTTTTTGCTTTATACAAAATATACGAAATACCGGTTTGGGAAATACTTGAATCTTACATTTTCGGCGAGCGCAGAATAAGACATGCCTTGAGTAATAAATTGATACCTTACTACTATGTGAAAATTATTTTAACAGTCAGACGGGCATAGTGTTGCGGGGAAACTTGACCAAATGACTATTCTACACTGAGAAAATATGAATATAAATTGAGTCTAAAGATTTATACAATACATAACTTTAATTATAATTATATTTTTATTATTTTATATTTTAAAAATTAATATGTTCGTTTCTGGAACAGTAATCATCAACGGTATATGGACGTTGTTAAAATTTTAGGGCACTTTCAATATCTCCAAAATCACAATCATTGGGTAAAAAACTACAACCAGTTAAGGGATGAGAGAACCAGGTAAGATGAGTTTCTTACATCGTTTTCAGAATAAAAACTATTTTGATGTTGCACTTTTGGCCGCCACAAGAGTCTGACCAAAAAATTACATATTTTGCAGAAGTAACATTTTCTTCAATATGTTTTTTAAGACAACTGCCTACTTCCTGAGCTCCCAGATCAGCTTCACCTTCCTTCCAAGCGTAAAAATGACCATTGTTATCCTGCCGCTATGGTTAAGATTGTAAATACATAATTGACGCTTATAATATACGATATTTGTTGGATTTCTCGGAAGGGGACAAGTTTTCTCTAAATAAAAACAAAAGGTTTCCACTTCTGGTTGATCGTGGCTCATCTTCATGTTCAGTTTTCTTCTAGATTGTGCATTTCCCGCTTCTTCTAAATGCACATTTTTTCCGCCTTTAACTTGATTAATTTTTCCTTATCTGAGCAATTTTTAATTTCTAATTTTAAACAATCACATCTACTACAGGTACCATTTTTTAATTTTTTTCTTTGAAGATTAAATCGTGTAGATGGTTTATGCCATTTCCCACCAGAAAGCGCCATAATCCACAATTTAAGAAAATTGCGCTTGGTTTAGTGATGCAAGCTGCTTTAAGATCTTACTAGTAATGAGACTAAATCCAGGTGCTTTTTTTACACTAAGTATGTCACTACTTATCTCAATTTCACTTCTAAGGATAATTAGTTTAAGTGTTGGTCTCTCAACATTTACTTAAGTTGTCTAGGAAGTTCTTCTCCAGTATTTGGTTGAAAAGGTGCTTTCTAGATACAAATTACTAAGTAGGATTATACAAGTATCGGTAGCCTCCTCAGTGATGAGTGTACTTGACATTCTTGTTGGATATGTTTTATTTCTCGTTCAAACAGATGACTCGTATTATTCAAGTTGGTCTTATTTGCAGGATTTGTTGTCTAACAAGGCGAATTTGATAAATACGAATAGATAAAATGATAACAAAGGATTAAAAAATTACTATATTACTAATGGAAGTACATTTTATTAGCTAATTATATATACAACAAGAGAGCTAACTGTTAAGTTCTAAAATCCTTATTTAATAAGATGATAAATATTAATAAACTATTTCCCAAACTGAAGGCTTCTGACAACCACTACTGGTACAAAAAACGTTGTAAGTAGTACCGACTGGGAAACCTAAAATTTCCCTCTCTTCTTGAATTCGAAACGAGAATGTGCTTTCGTGGGTTCCAATAAAATACCTAGCATAAGAGCAAATTATTTGATCAATAATTGCCAAGCCACCGTCTTTGTATTTTTTCTCGATTTTAGAAGGCGCTCTATATTTCACTACGTTGTATCCTTGAAGAAAACTTGCTAAATCGTTGAACTCTGAAACCATTAAAGTTTATAATTGGCTATTGTTTTTACACTTTATATTAATAACTGTATTTAAAAGGATACTTTCAACAGAAGGTAGATGATTTAAAGGAATATAATGTAATACTGGTCAAGCGCACATCCCACAAAGCAAGTCCCCATGATAGACCAGATGAAAGTAGCAGCCAAAAAATTGAAAAACAACAAGTCATCCGGCCCAGACAACATCGCTGCAGGCAAAATACCAGGAAAATGGAATATTGGAGTGAAAGTCTTAACACACAAAATTTTTAAAGGTGAAAATTGACCATAGAACAGATCTTTGACTTAAGACCGATTCTAGAAAAAAACTGCGAAATATAATAGAGGCAGACATTATGTCTAAATTGACATTGATAGAGTATGAGAAAACGTTAATAGAAAATGTCTAAACCGCGCATTAAAATAGTTCAATATACCAACTCAACTAATCAATTACAGCTAACCAAAACATATGTTCGCCCAGCAAATCAACAGAACTAAGGTACCTACAAAATATAACGATAAGAGAGATATAACTTTGAAATCGTTAATGACTTGAATATCTAGCATCGCTAGTCAGCAAGATTGGTGTGGGCCCTGTGGGTGGTGTTTTCTGTGTGCTTGTGGACAGTACTATTTAAGGGCTATTTGAATGGCGTCCTATTTTCGTTGAAAATAATTTGTAGCTGTAGAAAATCCACTCGTTCTTGAATAAAGGTGTGTATGTTTTAAATGGATTTATTTTCTTATTTAATTGGTTTAGCGTATAGCGTAAACACGATTGCAATTGTAGGTCGAGTGTTACTGAGGAATATTGTAAGTTTTAAAACAATTTTTGGGTTGCATCTCGAGACGTTGTATTCGATAGGTATACGGCACTCAAATACCTCAGCAAATTACGTTAGAGGATTTGTTTGGCGATCACAGATGTACATCAATGCAGTAGAAGTGTTCTCAAATTTAAATATTTTTCATAGCATATAAAAGAATCTGAAAATTAGTAAAAAAAGTTATAAGAGGCCTACATACCGCCAGTAGATAATATAATTGACTAATTAAACACCTGAGACTTACCAACTTATCAAGAAAATCAAATTGTTAAATGTATAAAACTTGAATAAGGATAGTTCCAACGTACAGATCAAAAACATAAACATAGTCATAGTCCCTGAATTTATGATACCTAAGACCTTAACGGCATTATCATCGTATAAATACAGGACAATCCTATCCTCACCTCCACGAAGTGTGGTCTTGACCACACGGGTGGACCCCGGAAACCTGAGCAACCTTGATGGAGATTGGGTAACCAACCCCAATGGAAGGCAGGGTCAGGGCGAACGAGAAAGGGAGAACATGGTCCTCCGAAAAGGAGGTTTTGCTACGGACCAGCAGCGACTCATACAAGTAAAAAAAAATTGCTACGAAACAAATATTATTGCCTCGGAATAGGACAGATTATAAAAACAAACGACGAAAGCTACGGACAAAGGATATTCTATTAGGAACATGGAATGTACTAAGTTATAACAGACCGGGAATTGCCATGACAGCGATAAAACAACTAGAAAACTTGAACTATGATGTAGTAGCCATTCACGAGATGAGATGGACAGTGTCTGGAACAATACACATGGAGAAGTCATTGATACTGTGGTCTGGACATGAAACTCGACATGAAAGAGGATGTGGCTTTGTAATACATGAAAGACTAGAATCAGAGTTATTAGACTTTAAACCAATAAACGAACGAATCTACATCATATGATTAAGAGGTAAATTTTCCAATTTAACTATATTTTCAGTGTATGCACCAACCGAAGACGCATTAGAGGATGATAAAAATGAATTCTACGACTCTCTAAATCAACTCTACACAGAAGCTCCTAACCACGATATTAAAATAATACGAGGTGATCTAAACGCAAAGGTAGGCACAGAAGACTACGTAATACCGGTGGCAGGAAAATATAGTCTACATGAAGTTACAAACGATAATGGATCACGTTTGGTCGATTTTGCGACAGGCTGCAACTTAGCCATCAAAAGCACCCAGTTCGCTAGAGAAAAGATCCACAAGGCAACATGGAGATCAAACGATGGAAGAACATATCATCAAATAGATCACGTATTGATTGATGGGAGACATTCTAGCAGCATAATAAGTGTAAGAACAGGGCCGGACAGCGACACAGACCATTTTCTCGTAAAGGCCAAGCTCAGAACAAGAATTTCAACACAAACAATAGATAAACACACAAAGATCGAACGATGGAATGTGGCGAAGCTGAAAGAAGAAAATAATCAAAGACAGTACCAAGTAGAATTAAGAAATAGCTTTTAGGATTTGGAAATAAATAAAAATGAAAGTGAAGATATAGATCAGCGATGGAACTCCATAAAAACATCTATTACAGAAGCAGCAGAGAAATCTATCGGAAGAACAAAAAAACAAAAAAGAAAAAATGGTTCGACGACGAATGTGAAAGAACTCTAAAAGAAGCAAACAAAAGAAGAATTGATTATCTGTCGAATCCATCAGAAGAAAAACGTATACGATTCCACAGAGAGAGAGCTGCAGCTAGAAGAACACTTAGACAAAAAAAGAGACAATATCTACAGCAACAAATTGAAAAAGTAGAAGGAGAACACAGGACGAAATCAAAATAAAAATTTCTACAGAGAAGTAAGACAACAAAAGAGAGGCTCGTACATAAGCACACCCAACTTCGTAAGAGATAAAAATGGAGAAATGCTGGCTGCCAAAAATAAAATAATAGAAAGATGGGCTGAATATTTTGAAGAGCTCCTGAATATCCAAAATTTCACTGATGAAAACAATGAAAATCGTGGAAACAACGGAGAACATGAGTATCAAACGGTCGAATTAGAAATACCCCCACCAAGCATGGAAGAAATTACGCATGCCATAAAAACGCTTAAAAACGATAAATCCCCTGGTCTGGACAATATTGATGCCGAGCTAATTAAAACAGGCGGTCATGAACTCATAAGTAAAATCCATCAATTAATAGAAATGGCCTGGCAACAAGAAATAATGCCGAAAGAATGGTGTGGTAGTATTATTGTACCAATACACAAGAAAGAAAAAAAAGGAATCATGCATGAATTACAGAGGAATCTCGCTAATCAACACTACATATAAAATGTTGGCTTCGATATTAATAAAAAGATTAGTACCATACGCCGAAGAAATAGTTGGTGACTACCAGTGTGGTTTCAGGCCTGGCAGATCGACTATTGATCAAATATTTACAATAAGACAAATGCTTGAAAAGTATTGGGAATATAATCACGACGTGTATCAGATTTTTATAGACTTCAAACAGGCTTATGATTCAATTAATCGTGCAACATTATGGAAGGCAATGATCGAGCTCGGCGTACCCAAGAAACTAGCTGCGGTAACACAAATGTGTGTAAGTAACTCTTTTGCACAAGTTAGAATAGGGGGAAAAATATCAAAGGCTTTCTGCGTAAATTCTGGACTGAGACAGGGAGATCCGTTGTTCCCATTGTTGTTTAACCTGGCCTTAGAATATGTCATGCGAAAAATATATCCAAAAATCAAACCAGACATAACTGCTCGGGGAGCAAAAATCATACTCGCCTTTGCCGATGACGTAGACGCAGTAGCACAATCAACATTAGAAATTAAGGATATTTTCTCGAGCTTTGAAGAAGCTGCATTAAACATCGGTCTAAAAATTAATGAAGACAAAACAAAATACATGGTCGTCTCAAAACAAGAACGACGTCGAATAAGGCAAAACATTACTATAAATGATCACAACTTCGAAGTGGTTAAAGAATTTAAATATCTAGGAGCAACAATCACAAATGATAACAAATTAGAGCGAGAAGTTGAAACAAGAATAATGGCAGGAAACAGATCTTTCTTTGCAATGCAACTTCTAATGAAGTCAAACCTTCTTTCACGAGATACAAAAATCCGGATATATAAGACCATAATACGACCAGCAGTCGCGTATGGAAGCGAAACATGGACGCTAACAAATAAAGAAATAAATAAATTGCTGGTGTGGGAACGTAAAATTATTCGAATGATATATGGCCCTTGCAGAGACAGCATGACAAACGAATGGAGGGGCAGATACAATAAAGAGCTAGAGTCTCTATTCGGAAAAGAAAATCTAGTCAGATATATAAAGGACAATAGACTCAGATGGGCAGGGCATGTGATACGCAGTAACGACAATCGCCTTATAAACAATGTGTTCTGGGAAAGGCCAGAAGAAATAAGGTATGTAGGGTGGACTAGAAAATGGTGGAAAGATGCAGACAAAGAAGATCTAGAGAAAATAAGAGTGCGACAATGGGAATTACTGGCACATTACCGACAAACATGGAAGGCAATAGTAAACGCGGCAAAGACTCACGAAGAGTTGTAGCGCCAATGATGATGATGAAATACAGGACAATACTATTGTCCTGTAAAAAAAATCACAAAAACCCTTAAACACTAATAGAAAACAATTACCTACAAAGTAGTGATGGACGATATTAAAGACATTGAATTAGGATTAAAAGGGTCTTTATGTTTTCATTGCAAAGGATCTACCACATTTCGCTGCAATGAGGAAGATACAGAAAACTAACTGATAAAGGTGAAAGTAACATGTGAAAAATGGGTTTTTTAAGGAAAATTGTAGCATCGGTTTGTAAAGGTAGGTATACTCCAACAAAAATTAAAATTATTTACCTTCCTGAGTACCATCGGTAGCAACAAATACAGTTTTTAAATCGAGGTTATTTAAAACCTTCTTGATTTGATCAGCGGCTTTTTCAAGAGATGGAGCTTCTGTTGGTCGACTTCTGACGAAATCTCTTCTTCTAAGATGTATGCCTACATATGGTCCTCCAATTGCATTTCGTTTTGGCTAGAATAGAAAAATTTTCATTAAATAGACCTAAAGGTTAAATACACCTATTAAAGGTAAAAAACAGTCAGGTATAAACTAAAGTATTAAAATAGAATAAATAAAAAACAAATATTATCAGTTAGCTTTAAACATTCTAAAGACGATCTTCAAGTTCTGTGGTGTAACTTTTGTGGTGCTGTAAACAATCATGTCACGAATATCGAGGTGTTGAGAAGGATGAGAATGGGTAAGGAAGTTTTGAACACCTTTAAGATTAGAATGTTACCATATATCGGACATCTCATGTGAGTTAAACATTTTTGTGAACGTAACTTGCTTCACAAGAAAGAAGAAGTTGGGGAATGAGACCTGTTTCCTGGTTATAACAACTTTAGAGACTAGTTTTTATATAATTCAGTTTATTTATCCAGGGCGGTGTTACCAAAGGTGCGGATTACGTTAAGGATTATCAACCCTCCAAACAGAGATAGCACATAAAGAAGAAGAGACAATTCCGCAAACTAAGCTGCAGCTTACGATTACTAGTAGCGGTACTTTAAAAATAAGTAAATTTCTTACTATTATAAAAACGAATATACAATACAAAGTGAACAATTTTGTGGCTAGATCTTGCACAGATCTTGCCCACTGCACGTTGTGTGTGTCAGAAAGATGCTGCACTCTACCACCTTCTATGAGTGTGTTATCCAACAAACTGGAGGTCCAACGTTGCTTGAATCGAACAAACTCTGAGAGTTTGTTCGATTTTATCTTTTTATGTTTGATTCTTTCTATTTGCATGAACTCACAGATTATGGTCAAAAAGCGAACGGCAATCAGGACAACGCCATCGTCGATGTCCATGCCTGTCGATCTCCTTAGGAGTTAGTTCTTAATCAAATACTATAGAGGCGATACGTATCTATCCTAAAGTAAGGATATCCTTCCCCGGAGGCACCGACCGATCTATTTGCCAAGAAGGATATAAACCACTTCGTGAGGGCTAAGTATCCACAGACCTGCCTGTTATAAAGTGGGCTAGGCTAGCAATTCTTTGGTCACTAAGCGGATATGCAGTTAAAAAACCCCCCCTTGTCCGCCTTCCATTTCGAGACAGCCTCCACTATGCTCTATTTTGTGCAATGCGAAACATTCTTCTCACGATAGAGCGTGAACTCTGCTTCACGCTGAATTACAATGAAATGCCACCAAGGCATTTTAGAATACTCCCATGATGTAGAATTATAATCAAAATCGAAATGAACTGATCAAGCCGACGTACTGAATTGTATATTTACAAATAGTCAAGACAAGTCATTAATACTTCTACGTAAACTAACATGAATTCAGAATAGTTATCATTAATTTATCATTTAATTCATTAAAGTTGCTTTGTACGCGATTACATCTATTACAGAACACAGTAGGTGAAAAATTGTTTTCTTTTAATTCCATCAGAGTAGATAACAATTAAGTAAGCTACTACTACGGTTTTCTATTATACTAACACACTTAGTCCAGTCGGGATAGCATTTGACCCTGCAAGGTCTTACGCTCGCGCCTTTACTGCATACGTACGACCCCAAATATTGATTTCAGCAAAAGATTAAAGAGATCAAAATTTTCCCTCTTAACTCAATCGGTACCATTTTTGTCGAAAAGTTGAAAATGGCGGAGATATTGAACAAAAACGGTTCTCCTTTTTCATTTTCAAATTCAAGATAGCGGCTAACGCAGCGATTCAGTCGTGATTTTAAATTTACGCTACTATTGAAGCCCACTAGACGTTAGAATAATAAAGTTTAAGGCAGCTCGCCATACAAGGTTGGGCCATTTTTTCGCCTAACCCGTCTGGGCTAACTACGGTTTTCTATAAAGTTGGATTTGCAGATACCTGAGCATGATTGATGATAGGCAAGTATCTTTTAATCGCGATAACATGCTAGTATTAAACACATTTCGAATACTGAGACTGGAAACTGTTTAATTTTTTTTTTATACGGGGTGATTATTGTTGGCATTTAAAAATCACAAACACAAAACAGAATGACTTACCAAACTTGAGAAGGTAGATGAATATAAAAATTTGTGGATGTGAATGACTTGAATACATGAACGAAATTAACTCATCACTTTTACATTTTAAACATACAGAATAAATGATAACTTTAAATGTAATCGAACAAGTGGACAAATATGCTTATCTGGGAACAATGATCAACTCCACTAATGATTACATTCGGGAGATCAAAATCAGAATAGAAAAGGCTAGAGCAAATTTCAACAAAATGAGAAGAGTGCTATGTCCAAGGGATTTAAAATTGGAACTAAGAGTTAGGTTGGCGAGGTGCTATGTTTTTTCGACTGTGTTTTATGGAATAGAATCTTGGACCTTAAATGCGACATCAATGAAAAAACTGGAATCATTCGAGCTGTGGGTGAATACAAGAATTCTGAAAATATCGTGAACAGAACACGTCACAAACAAAGAGGTTCTTAGAAGGATGTATAAAGAAATAGAAATTTTAAATACAATTAAAACAAGAAAATTGGAATATCTCGGACATATTACACGTGAAGAGAAATACACCTTGCTTCAACTGATTATCCAGGGAAAAATCCAAGGAAAGCGAAGCATAGGGAGGCGTAGAATGTCATGGCTGCGCAACCTGAGAGAGTGGTACGGATGTACATCAAATGAACTTTTCAGATCAGCCGTCTCAAAAGTCCGAATAGCTAGTCTCCGCCGCGGAGATGGCACTTGAAGAAGAAACGTACTAATGTATTCTTAACTTCTAAATAGGCTGAGTTTCTTCGGAATTCCTAGGTCCAAAGATTCGCTGCCAAAGATGCCATTCGGCACAAAGTAGCAGAGCGAGGTGGTTGACATTTTTCAGACCGTAATTGTGATTCTGTAAGGAAATCATCATCACAAAAGATCTGAGGTCGGAGTATCAAAGCTGACAACCAAAATCAAGTGATGATTGCTCCTAGTTCGCACAGACCTAAATTAAACAATATCTTTAAGAAAGCTTTACTTTAGCTTGCCAATGCATATAAATGTGGTAATTAGGAGTAAGAGTGTCCACAAAGTACTAATGTCAATTTAGCCAATTAATTATATTGGTTTCTATTGTTAAAACTTTTGCTATTTTTTTAGTTGTTTATTTTGAATGTTTTATGGATAAAATAAAATTATTGGTTTTAAAAAGTTGCAACTCAGATAATCGTATATGCTAAGGTAATACATAAGTTATTAAAGCAAACGTGGTTAGTTAATTTCGTCCAGGAGTTTATATCTGAGAAGACAAGCTTTTAAATTGTATATAAATCTAGAAGCTATACTCTATAAACTAAAAATTTACATTAAATTGGTACTTTTTCATCAGTCCAGATTTCAGGAAGAAGAGTGTTATCCGATGCATCTGTTGAATTTAGAACAGTTTTTCTAAATTCATTTGCAATTAGTTTCAGTTCCTTGCTAAATCTCATACTTCTTCTAGCTTCCCAATATAATTTACTTCCAAAAAAATCATGAAGTGTTACCTCTGCATGGTTTAGTAGTATAATTCTGAAAATAAGACATAATATTATTGCTAATTTGTAAGTATACAGATGGATTTGAATTGGAAGAAAAGAAGTAAGAGTACTAGAATTTGATTGTAGGTTGGTCAAATTCCTTGGGAATAGCAATGGGAATCTTACAGATGGAAATTCATGTCATACATGCCAGCATTTAAGAATGCCGTTGATGTAGAACTCACAAAGCAAATATATAAATCTTATCGGATGATCCTAGAATACCAGCAACAGGCAACGGGACAATTCAGATATTGATCCGCCAAGGTATAGACGGAAATGAGAAAGCTCATATAGGCAAAGGTAGTTTTCTTGATACCAAAACAAAATCTCATAGCTTTAATATGCCAACGCCATAATTACCATGCTACCAAAACAAAATCTCACTGATTTAATACCCCAACCAGGTGAAAGAAAGGTTTAAAAGGGTTATAAATGTGCTAAAAATCATATACGTTTTCCTCTTCTGTTCTGGCTCTAGAGGTATTGTGTGCCCTGACCTGCCTTCTTCTTCTCATTGCGCCGTCTCCTTTCGAAGGTTGGCGATCCAAATGGCAATTGTAGTTCTGGAAACTGCTGCGCGAAAGATTTCTGTGGATGAGCGGTTGAACCATCTCCTCAGGTCTTTCAGCCACGAGTTCTGGCGTCTTCCTACTGATCTTTTGCCCTGTACTTTTCCTTCCAGTATAACTTGAAGTAATTCATATCTTTCGCCTCTCAGTACATGACCCAAGTATTGCATTTTCCTCTCTTTGATTATTCTTAGTAATTCTTTTTGTTTACACATGCGACGAAGTACCTCAACATTAGTAACTCTTTGTACCCATGGAATGGCTGACCTGCCTAAGAACTCCAATCTTCTCTATTCAGAGCTCGTCGCCTACACGTGGCAACGCTTATGTTTAAGCAAGTTTTTGATGTCATCTAAATATAGTTCTTATACCTTTTTTTTTCTCGTTGCCATTGGCTGTCGCAACATTATCCACCGTTGTGGGAACCGTTTCTTCCATCCACATCATATGGCCTACCATTTTCATTGATTTCTTTTTCTTTCATTAATTTCTCTTTCATTGGTTCCGTTTCTGCTGCGTATGTTAGTACTGGGCGGATGGAGGTTTATTACACCACCTTACATTTTGGCCTTAGTAGTGGTATATTCTTTTTTTATTTCAGAATCAATGGTTATCTACATTCACTAGTCAGCCCAGGTAAATTCACCTACTTTCTCTACACAGTTAGTTTGAAAAAGTATTTAGTTTTACTCAAATATTCTATTTTTTAAATTTTTAACATTATAGTATTCTGTACTTTTAATTATTTATTTAGTTATATATCTTGTAATTATTGATTTCAGTATACATTTGCATTATTTCCTTCAAATTCTCACGTTCAAATTGGCTGATTGACTTGTTTGTCATGTTCTGAGAAACCACTTATCTATACTAAAATTCAATAAGCGATGCAGAGGACGTTAACATTAGCAGGTGTAGATCTCTAAAAGGACCGCATTTAGGATTATCTTTTCGTTTGGCCCGAAGGATGAACTTGTAAAATACGAAATTTATATCGTTAATTTTTCAAAAAAAAAAAAGCAGGAAAAACGACCTATTGTTTTTAGTTGATATTCGACAATAGGAAAAAAAATTTATTTATAAATTAAATTTTTATTTTCAAAAAATAGTATTTATAACTTTTGTTATAGTTGTTTGTACGATTCCAAAAAGTTTAAATATTGCACAACGGTTAGATTTTGGAATAAAAATATAAAGTGATTTATAATTCGTTCGAGTTCGACGTAAATATATAACAGAGATCGAGACCTCGACTGCTTTTAAACTCCACAAAGAAAACGAATTCCCTGTAGTTGGGTGTATACCATAAATATCAAAAATTTTATTTAAAAAATTCTTTATAAAAGGTATAATAGTATAAAAGAAAGCTTTCGGGCTACATCAAATCACAGAACGTTTTCGGAATGACTTAAATTATCAGTGTTTAATATATCCTAAAATAAGTATTACCACTTTAATTAAACCAAACGAACTCTGAGATAGCGCGT